>NW_027827263.1:0-272 GCF_054177405.1 Leptonychotes weddellii | reverse complement strand
GTGTATTTTTCCACTCATTTAATGTGCCAAGGTATTTGAATTTTGTTAGTGTTAAATTTATTTTAAAATGACTTTTTTTTTTTTTTTTGCAAAAAGCATAACATGGAATAAAGTTTAGTTGGGCATGTTTTTTGGACTAGGACCCATCTAATTTTCAATATTGGTTCTGCCATCAGCTACTGTTAGAACCTTCTGCTAGTCACTAGGCATCTCTAAGCCTCCTTTTGTTTAAAATGGGAGACTGAGTCTTATGAGGAATCAAGAAAACATGC
>NW_027827262.1:0-272 GCF_054177405.1 Leptonychotes weddellii | reverse complement strand
AGTTGATACTGGACTTCCACGGACCACAGAGTTGATTTTGAGCTCTGTATTTAACACATTTGGACAAATGATCATTTCACAGTCCCTTAGTCAAGTGAGCTGTTAGCAGGAATTCATCCAATTAAATCATATTCTTCAGTTTCTTTGAAATTTGATGTGTCTCCTCTCCTTAGCATTTATTCCACCATCTACCTGCTCCCTGTGATTTCTTTACCCAAGACTAAATGTGCATGACAAAAGTTCAGGGATGCTTGCCAGAAGGTAATTCATGT
>NW_027827261.1:0-272 GCF_054177405.1 Leptonychotes weddellii | reverse complement strand
TGAAAATTTCAAACACAAATATATAGAAAATAAGACAGTTATAATATTCTCTAACAAACCTTAACATTTACCGTGTTTTTACAGGAACGGATTAAAGAGACAGAACAATGGCAGCCATTTGCAGGACTGTCATCACCTGGGACTGAGCACTTCCTGAGAGCTAGCTGCTATGTTTTGCTTGGGGGAAAAGCAGAGAAAATCTTGTTTTCATGGCTACAAAGTTCAATATGTGTGAATCTGTCCATATCTCAGCATTTTCAATGCTGTCACTC
>NW_027827260.1:0-272 GCF_054177405.1 Leptonychotes weddellii | reverse complement strand
GCCAAAATATACCCTAAATGTCTAGTGTATGTATTTGTTCGAGTCTCCTGCTTAATCATATTCTCTCCCCGCCTTTTTTTAATCCTCTTCTTTCTTTTTTTAAGCAACTTCTTATCAATTCCTTTTATAAAATCTTTTATAATTTTCATCTTTATAATCATATTCCATCCCTTCATCGTATTTACCCTTAATTTTGTACATATATGTTTTTCTTTCTTTAAAATTTTGGGAGGCACTTTGTTCTAACAGACCAAAATACACACAAAATCTAG
>NW_027827259.1:0-272 GCF_054177405.1 Leptonychotes weddellii | reverse complement strand
TCAATAGTAGTCATTGTTTCTAGAGAAAAATAAACATGGCCTAGACAAAAGAATCACTGCTCAGTTTTGTTTCAAAATAGCATTTTGTTGAAAAATAGAGTTTAAGTCCATAGCAGAGACAGCAGTCTGAAAACTGATTTGCAAGAGCCAGGCTGACAAAGTCTGTTGGCATCCAGAGAAATAAATGTGGCCTATTTTTATTTATTCAGTTTGCAAATTGGGTAACTTGGACTTGAGTTGTTCCTTAACTCAGAGTATCAGGGATCCCAGGC
>NW_027827258.1:0-272 GCF_054177405.1 Leptonychotes weddellii | reverse complement strand
ATTTAAAGCCTTCCAAACCTACAAATGTGCACCATAGCTTGCAATTTACATATTTCATGATAGGTTTTTAATCCTCATTATCCAGCTTAGTTTTAAAGGTGATGTTTATTTACCTGTGCTCTAATACCTTCTCTTGCCAGAGAAGAGACACCCACCCTTGTCACCACATGCTTGAATATTAGAGGGAAGCTTCATGGGCCGCCCGCCTCCCATGGTTTGCTCTCACCAGGAAGCCAGGTTGATCTGTGAAGCCTGATTTGTGAAGACACTTT
>NW_027827257.1:0-272 GCF_054177405.1 Leptonychotes weddellii | reverse complement strand
GGGTCTGCGTGTGCGTGTGTGCATGTGGCGTGTTGTTTGTGAGCGCATAGGTGTGTGGTGCGTGGATGTGGGCGGGACACTTGGGAACACTCCTGTGCTGCCCGTCCATGCATACCCTCCTGCACTGAGCACCTGTCTCTGGAAGATTCCCCAGGTGATGGTCAGAGTCTCGCGCACTGTAACTGAGATGTGGGGCACATGGGGCGCCCGGCCCTCAGCCTCACCCAGTGGCCTCACTCAGGAGCGCCCGGTTCTCATCTGCCCTGGTGGGT
>NW_027827256.1:0-272 GCF_054177405.1 Leptonychotes weddellii | reverse complement strand
TATCAATTCCTTTTATAAAATCTTTTATAATTTTCATCTTTACAGTCATATTCCATCACTTCATTGTATTTATCCTTATTTTTGTACATATATAAGTTTTTCTTTCTTTAAAATTTTGGGAGGCACATTCTTCCAACAGACCAAAATATGCCCAAAATCTAGTGTGTGGCACTGATCTATTCACCAGGCTGATCATATTTGATCATATTCTTTCTTTTTTCTTTTTCTTTTCCTTTTTCATTTATTCTTTTTTCTTTCTTTCCCTTTCTGTT
>NW_027827255.1:0-272 GCF_054177405.1 Leptonychotes weddellii | reverse complement strand
CCTGCTTCTCCCTCTCCCCCTGCTTGTGTTCCCTCTCTCGCTCTCTCTGTCAAATGAATAAAATAAAATCTTAAAAAAAAAAAAAAAAAAGATTTTTATTTATTTGTCATAGCGCGAGCGCACAAGCAGGGGGAGCGCCAGGCAC
Organism: Leptonychotes weddellii; assembly: GCF_054177405.1. NCBI lineage: Eukaryota > Metazoa > Chordata > Mammalia > Carnivora > Phocidae > Leptonychotes > Leptonychotes weddellii. The sequence continues at coordinate 127 of NW_027827255.1, read as the reverse complement.
AGGGAGAAGCAGACTCCCCGCTGAGCAGGGAGCCCGGTGTGGGACTCGATCTCAGGACCCTGGGATCATGACCTGAGCCGAAGGCAGATGCTTAATGACTGAGCCACCCAGGCGCTCCCTGAACATT
>NW_027827254.1:0-272 GCF_054177405.1 Leptonychotes weddellii | reverse complement strand
TTCCTGCCATCCATCCTGCCATCCTTCCTGCCATCCTTCCTGCCATCCATCTTGCCATCCATCCTGCCATCCATCCTGCCATCCTTCCAGTGTAGAGTGCTCAGGAGTCAGGCTGCCCTGGGTTTGAAGCCAGGTCTATCATTTGGGAACCTTGGTGTGTGGTTTCCTGGGCCTGATCCCCCTGGCAACGGGATGGCAGTGTGTACTTGGTGGGTTGTCGTGAGAATTGGATGGGCTCACCGACGGGAAGCTAAGAAGGTGGCCGTGGTGCT
>NW_027827253.1:0-2460 GCF_054177405.1 Leptonychotes weddellii | reverse complement strand
GAGTTTGCTTCTCCCTCTCCCTCTGCCACTCCCCCTGCTTTCTCTCTATCTGTCAAATAAATAAATAAAATCTTTAAAAAATAATAATAATAAAATAAAAAATAAACAAAAAATCAAACAAAAAACCTCCAGAAAATAACAAGTGTTGGCAAGGATGGGAAGAACTTGGAACGCTTGTGCATGGTTGGTGAGAATGTAAAATACTGCAGCTGCTGTGGAAACGGGATACGTTATAGAAGAGCAGTGCCTCAAATAATTAAAAGCATAATTACCGTAGGATCCAGCCATTCTGCTGTGGGTATATTATCCAAGAGAAAAAAACATGGTCTTGAAGAGACACTTGCACAAGGTGGAAGCAATATGAGTCCATCAATGGATGGATGAATAAAGAAAAATGTGGCAAACATGCATGTGCACACACACACACACAAACACACACACAAACACACACACACACACAAACACACACACACAAACACACAATGGAATACTATTCAGCCTTAAAAAGGAAGAGAATCCTGACACATGATCCTCAACATGGAGAAACCTCAAGGACATCACACTCAGGGAAATAAGCTGGTCACAAAAAGACAACTACTGTGAGTCCATTTAGAGGAGGTACTTAGAGTAGTCAACATCACAGAGATAGGAAATCAGATGCAGGGGGCTGGGGGAAGGGGGGACGAGGAGCTGTTGGTTAATGGGCAGTGTTTCAGTTTTGTAAGAGATTGGTTACACAATATGAATGTATATGATATTGCTGAACTATATCCTTAAAACTGATTAAGATGGTAATAAATAAGATGACTAATAACTTATATTGCATATGTGCCATGTTCCAGGCTCTATTTTAAATGCCATGGCAGGAAAGCATCTTGAAATACAAATGTCTGTGCTTTTCTTTTCTTCTCTTCCTTGTACAGCTCCCACGGAACCTGAAAGAGAAGGGGGACAGTTGAAACACAGAAAGAAAGAAATAGTGTTCAGTTTTTTTAGCTTCCAAAATAAGCTCTTGATCCCAGATCAGAAACAATACTTTTGAGAGCCAAAGTTTTTGATATGCAAGAGGAAGGCTTTTAAGAGAAGAAAAGGCTATTAAGAAGCAAAAAGAGAAGGCCTTAGAGAAAGGAGGGCAGAGCATTTGTGCCAGAAGAGGGATTGAAAAGAGGATGGAGGAAGACCAGACTCCCACGCTCCACTCCCACCCCCGAGGAGGACAGAGTAGATGAAGTTCAACCTTTCTTGAAGACTGGAACATTCCAGCACAGGAGTAGAAGGAGGCCTGGAAGGGGACCAGCTGTGCAGGCCGGCCAAGGCCCCAAGACCATCCCAGTCCAGCAACAGTGAGGCTGGAGGACCGTGAGAGCCAGGCCCTGCGAGCAACTGGCTGCAGGATGACCCCACGTGACCTGCACACCTGTGGCAGGGCCATTCATGAGCCCCAATCTACCTGCCTCACTTTCTCAGCCCCTTTCCAGCAGGTTCTACAGTGCAGGGGTTGGAAAGGTGCTCTACTGCTTTATCAGCCGCAGACTCTGGGCAGGTTACTTAACCAGTGGATCTTAGAAAGCAGAGCTGGTTCTTGTGCACGTGACGTACAGAGGGTTGTTCTAGGGCAAAATCTGTAGAAGGTGAAGGAAGCGTGGAAGAAGGAAGAAACAGAGGTTCAGGAAAGGTGGGCAATTGGGAGTGTCGCCGAAGTGCAGCCTTGAGAGACTTCATCTCTCACCTGAGAGGAATTCCACAGTATGTGATAAAGGAATCAGCAGTGAGGCAGGACTTAGTGAAAGACAAAATAGCTCAGAATTTACCAGAATGAAAGAAACAAACATGTCCTGGGAAGACATGAGTCTTCCCAGGAAGTATGCATTGTGTGTCAAGAATATCTACAATGAATTTGATGAATGCAATTGGTGAAATTGCATAACATGAAAGATAAAAGGAAAATAGTAAAATCTAACAGAGGGGGCGCCTGGATGGCTCAGTCAGTTAAGTGTCTGCCTTCGGCTCAGGTCATGGTCCCAGGGTCCTGGAATCGAGCCCCACATCGGGCTCCTGCTCAGCGGGAAGACTGCTTCTCTCTCTCCCACTCCCTCTGCTTGTGCTCTCTCTTTCTGTCAAATAAATAAATAAAATCTTAAAAAAAAAATCTAACAGTGGAGAAGAGACCAATTACCCATAAAAAATAGCACTTATGGGGACAGCAGTTTTCTTACAAGCAACAACTGAGCCAAAAGTCTAGGAAGTAATGTCTTTAAAGTGCTGAGAAGAAGGAAGAGGAGAAAGGGAAAGAGGATGAGGGGGAGAGGGAAAAAGGAAGAAAGGAGATGGGGAGGAAGGAGGCAGGGAGAGGTAAAAGGGGGAAGGGAGGAAGGAGGGGAAGGTGGAGAACTGGGAGGAGGAGGAGGGAAAGGGGGCAGAGAAAGGGGAGGAGAGGGAGAAGGAGGACTGGGAGGGGGA
>NW_027827252.1:0-272 GCF_054177405.1 Leptonychotes weddellii | reverse complement strand
ATCAGTGAGGGCTTCCCAGCAAGGGTATTAAACCCAATTTGGCCAGCACTAACTCCCCACTGCCACAGCCAAAGAAATGAAAAGAGGAGGCAGAGAGAAGGCAGCTTTGCAATCCGTCCTTGAAAGAGCCACAATCAGATCAAAAACAAACAAAAATCCTTAAAGCCTTTAGATATGCTCATTGAAGCTGCTGATGTGTCATAAACCTTGACATATCATGCATATCCCAAGAGTCTGCAAATAACTGAGCATCCGGAAATCTAATCTCTTAT
>NW_027827251.1:0-272 GCF_054177405.1 Leptonychotes weddellii | reverse complement strand
TACCTAGACATTCTGGTAAAACTTCAAAATTCCAAGGAGAAATGGAAAAAAAAAATTCTAAATGTTTTCGGTGGGGGGGTGCAGAGAAAAAGGTTAAATAAGAATAAGAGAAAATTGGGTGCCTGGGTGGCTCAGTTGGTTAAGCGACTGCCTTCGGCTCAGGTCATGATCCTGGAGTCCTGGGATCGAGTCCCACATCGGGCTCCCTGCTCAGCGGAGAGTCTGCTTCTCCCTCTGACCCTCCCCACTCTCATGCTCTCTCTATCTCATTC
>NW_027827250.1:0-272 GCF_054177405.1 Leptonychotes weddellii | reverse complement strand
TGCCAAGTGAGGGGGGTGGACTAGATCGACTCTAAGATCACTCCAACACTTCTCCCTTTCTCTCCCATGACCTTGCAAAACAGCCTCCCAAGTCCTAGGCCAGCTGAGCTGTCTGTGGTGCTGAACATCTGGCTGCTGGGCTCTTGGGTTCTCAGCTCCGTTCTCAAAAGACCTGGCTGTTCTCAGCACCTTACAGACTTCTAGACTCACCCCCATCAGGAGTCCAGTGCCTGCTTGCAGCTGGAGACGAGACTCCAGAGAGTCTTAGAATT
>NW_027827249.1:0-272 GCF_054177405.1 Leptonychotes weddellii | reverse complement strand
TTTTTTTTTAAAGATTTTATTTATTTATTTGAGACAGAGAGAATGAGAGACAGAGAGCATGAGAGGGAGGAGGGTCAGAGGGAGAAGCAGACTCCCTGCCGAGCAGGGAGCCCGATGCGGGACTCGATCCCGGGACTCCAGGATCATGACCTGAGCCGAAGGCAGTCGCTTAACCAACTGAGCCACCCAGGCGCCCTCACTGCATTTCTTTAAGAAGATTATTTTGAGGGCGCCTGGGTGGCTCAGTTGGTTAAGCGACTGCCTTCGGCTCG
>NW_027827248.1:0-272 GCF_054177405.1 Leptonychotes weddellii | reverse complement strand
TCTTTGGAAAAATGTCTGTTCATGTCCTCTGCCCATTTCTTGATTGGATTCTTTGTTCTTTGGGTGTTCAGTTTGATAAGTTCTTTACAGATTTTGGATACTAACCCTTTATCTGATATGTCATTTTCTGCTTGATTATTTTTAAAATGTGTTGCTCCTCATTCATATTTCCATGTCATTTTTCATGTCTTAAAACATACTGAACATTTTTGTATTAGCCAAGTGTCTGACAGTTTAAGGAGCTGGATGGAGTATACTACTGCTATCTTGTT
>NW_027827247.1:0-272 GCF_054177405.1 Leptonychotes weddellii | reverse complement strand
CTGGTTCCGGAAAGAACATTAGATGGAATGTGATATTTAGCTACGTACAACAGGAGTTAAAGTCATATATTTCTTTTTTTTTTCTTTTTTTAAAGATTTTATTTATTTATTTGACAGAGAAAGACACAGCGAGAGAGGGAACACAAACGGGGAGTGGGAGAGGGAGAAGCAGACTCCCCGCCGAGCAGGGAGCCCGATGCGGGACTCGATCCCGGGACTCCAGGATCATGACCTGAGCCGAAGGCAGTCGCTTAACCAACTGAGCCACCCAG
>NW_027827246.1:0-272 GCF_054177405.1 Leptonychotes weddellii | reverse complement strand
GCAGTAGTGGGCACCAGCAAAGAGAGAATTTAACAATGCAAGGAAGGAATAACAAGCTTTAGTTTTTGAGAGTGCTATAAATTTAAGCTTGATATAGCAAGTATACATATTTGTGTCATGTATAAATGCACAAACATATACATGGATTAGCCCAAATACACAGATTAGCAATGAAAAAAATGTAAAAAAAAAAAAAAAATCAACAGGTGGCTGTGGTAAGAGTCTGCATCAATATCTGGTTTCCGGTGAATTGTATAAAAAGCATAAAACTC
>NW_027827245.1:0-272 GCF_054177405.1 Leptonychotes weddellii | reverse complement strand
AGTTATTGTCTAGCATCCTTTTATTTCACCCTGAAGGATTCCCATTAGCATGTTTGCAAGGGAGGACTACTAGCAATGATCTCCCTCAACTCCTGTTTCTCTGGGAATATTTTTTCTTCAAGTCTTTAAATTTTTTTTTATTTTATTATATTATGTTAATCACCATACATTACATCATTAGTTTTTGACGTAGAGTTCCATGATTCATTGTTTGCATATAACACCCAGGGCTCCATTCAGTACGTGCCCTCTTTAATACCCATCACCAGGCT
>NW_027827244.1:0-272 GCF_054177405.1 Leptonychotes weddellii | reverse complement strand
GTGGTGTGAAAATTGATTCCCTGTGTGAGGTAGAGACCTTGAATCACGCTGCATAATAAGTGGTTATATAAATAATTGGCAAAACTTCTAGCAAAGGTGAAACTGCCACTAAAATACTCATATTTAAGATTTGATTTTTTGAGGAACCTCCACACTGTTTTCCAAAGTGGCTGTACCAACTTGCATTCCCACCAACAGTGTAAGAGGGTTCCCCTTTCTCCACAACCTCTCCAACATTTGTTGTTTCTTTCCCTGTCAATTTTTGCCATTCT
>NW_027827243.1:0-2460 GCF_054177405.1 Leptonychotes weddellii | reverse complement strand
TTTTTGTTTATGGTGTAAGAAAGTTTTCCACTTTCATTCTTTTACATGTAGTTATCCAGTTTTCCCAGCAGAATTTATTGAAGAGACTGGATATTCCCCTGGGTGTATTCTTGCTTCCTTTGTCATAGATTAATTGACCATATAAGTGTGTGTTTATTTCTGGGTTTTCTATTCTGTTCCACTGATCTATGCGTCTATTTTTGTTCCAGTACCATGTTATTTTGTAGTACAGGTTGGTAGTATTTCTTGTAGTGGATATTTTATATCTTTGTAGGATATCTTGATTCCGTAGTTTTCTTTGGCTAGTAAAGACATTTTTTACAATATTAATTCTTCCAACCCATGATCATGGAATACCTTTCCCTTTTCCCTTTGCTTGTGATGTCTATAGTTTCTTTCATCAAGGTTTTATATATTGAAGAGTATATGTAGTTCACCTACTTGGTTAAGTTTATTCCTAGGTATTTTATTTTTTCTTGTCAAAATTGTACACGAAATTTGTTTTTTATTTATCTTTCTGCAATTTTGTTACTAGTGTATAGAAATGCAACCAACTTTTATGTATTAACTTTGTATCCTGCCAGTGTACTGAATTCGTTTATGACTTCCAACAGTTTTCTGGTGGCGTCGTTAGGGTTGTCTATGTATAGTATCCTGTCCTCTCCAAATAGTGACACTTTAACTTCTTCTTCACCAATATGGATGCCTTTTATTTCTTTTTTTCATCTGATTGCTACAGCTAGGATTTCCAGTACTATACTGAATATAAGTGGTGAGAGTGGACATTCTTGTGTTCCTCCTAATCTCAGAGCAAAAGCTTTCAGGTTTTCACCATTGGGTATGATACTATCTATGTGGTTTATTTTTGCTTGATTTGATTTGATTTACAGTGTAGTTAATACACTGCACTATATTACTTTTGGGTGTATGATATAATGACTCAACAATTCCATATATTACTCATGTTCATCAAGGTAAGTGTATTCTCAATCCTCTTCCCCTATTTCACCTATCACCCCTACCAACCTCCTCTCTGGTACCCATAAGTTTGTTCTCTATAATTAAGAGTCTGTTTTTTGATTGGCTATAATTTTACCCTCTGTTTCTTTTGTTTCTTAAATTCCACATATGAGTGAAATTGCATGGTGTTGGTCTTTTTCCTGACTGGCTTATTTTGCTTAGCATTATTCTCCCCAGATCCATCAATGTTCTTGCAAATGGCAAGGCTTTATTATTTTCTTTATGGCTGAATAGTATTCCACTGAATGCAGATTAATTGACCACAATTCTGTGGTCAATTAATCTTTGACAGAGGAGGTGAGAATATGCAAAGGGAAAAAGAAAATCTCTTTAACAAATGGGGTTGTGATACCTGGGCAGCTACATGCAAAAGAATGAAACAGTGTGGAGTTTCCTCAAAAAATTAAAAATAGACCTACCCTATGGCCCAGCAATTGCATTCCTGGGTATTTACCCCAAAGACACAGATTTAGTGAAAAGAAGGGCCATATGCACCCCGGAGTTCATAGCAGCAATGTCCACAATAGACAAACTGTGGAAAGAGCCGAGATGCCCTTCAACAGATGAATGGATAAGGAAGATTTGGTCCATATATACAGTGAAATATTACTCAGCCATCAGGAAGGATGAATACCCAACTTCTACATCAACATGGGTGGGACTGGAGGAGATTATGCTAAGTGAAATAAGTCAAGCAGAGAAAGTCAACTATCATATGGTTTCAGTTCTTTGTGGAACATAAGGAATAGCATGGAGGACATTAGGAGAAGGAAGGGAAAAATGAAGGGGGGGAATTGGAGGGAGAGATGAACCACGAGAGACTATGGACTCTGAGAAACAAACAGGGTTTTAGAGGGGAGGGGGGATTGGTTAGCCCAGTGGCGGGTATTAAGGAGGGCACGTACTGCATGGAGCACTGGGTGATATATGAAAACAATGGATCATGGATCACCACATCAAAAACTAATGATGTATTGTATGGTGACTAACATAACAATAAAATCTAAAAAAAAAATTTAAAAAAAGAATAAAACTGGACCACATTTTTAGACCATGCACAAAAATGAGCTCAAAATGGATTAAGGACCTAAATGTGAGACCTGAACTCACAAAAATCCTAGAAGAGAGCACAGACAGTAATCTCACTGACATTGGCCATAATGACGTCTTTCTAGTATAACTAGTATGTCTCCCGAGGCAAGGAAAACAAAAGCAAAAGTAAACTATTGGGACTAAATAAAAATAAAAAAGAGTCTGCTCCCCAAAGGAAACAACCAACAAGACTCAAAGACAAACATCTGAATGAAAGAAGATATTTGCAAGTGACATATCTGATATAGAAATAGTATCCAAAATATGTAAAGAACTTATACAAGTCAAGACCAAAAATCCAACAATACAATTAAAGAAATGTGAGGTTTTCATATGTGGCTTTTACTA
>NW_027827242.1:0-272 GCF_054177405.1 Leptonychotes weddellii | reverse complement strand
TTTTAAAGATTTTATTTATTTATTTGACAGAGAAAGACACAGCGAGAGAGGGAACACAAACGGGGAGTGGGAGAGGGAGAAGCAGACTCCCTGCCGAGCAGGGAGCCCGATGCGGGACTCGATCCCGGGACTCCAGGATCATGACCTGAGCCGAAGGCAGTCGCTTAACCAACTGAGCCACCCAGGCGCCCTATAGATATATTTTTTTAGTTGGTTACCTTACTTTCTTAAGACTGGACCCAAGTAAATGTTGAGCAGTTTATGGATTAATT
>NW_027827241.1:0-272 GCF_054177405.1 Leptonychotes weddellii | reverse complement strand
TTAGTAAAACGGGGCTGTTGCAAAGATGAAACAAGTTAATTGCTGTGGAACTGGAAGCCCAGGGCACAGTGTCGGGGGCGCAGTGAACAGGGCAGGAGGCAAGACGCAAAGGCCACCGAGTGTGGCCAAAGGCCCTCAGGTGGCCGCTGGATGGAGTTGCTGCTGGTGGTCCTGGAGGAGCCACGGAGGCTTCCAGAAGGTCATGCAGAGATAGGCTTTGGGGCACAGACAGTGGGTGCTCAGGCTCAAGAGGTTCTGTGACCCTGTACTTC
>NW_027827240.1:0-272 GCF_054177405.1 Leptonychotes weddellii | reverse complement strand
TAAATTGGTGTGTATATCACTAATATCAGCAGGTCTAAAAGGAGAAATAGACACAATATAATAATAGCAGAGGACTTCAGTTCCCCACTTTCAACATTGGATAGAACATCCACACAGAAAATTAATAAGGACATAGTGGACCTGAATAACACTATAGACCAAATGGACCTAACACACATACACAGAACATTCCATCCAACAGCAACACAGTATACATCTTTTTTATGACATGCATAAGGACATTGTCCAGGTTAGGTTATCTGTTGGCCCAC
>NW_027827239.1:0-272 GCF_054177405.1 Leptonychotes weddellii | reverse complement strand
GAAGAGTTGTAGCATAAACATTTTAAAAGAAAAACAGCAAGCAAAAGACACTGTAATTGAGTTTGATAGAGAGCACAAACTTAATTTTGACATTTTCCTAATGACAAATGCTATAAAATTTTTTAGACAAATTGAGGTGATTTAGAATTTGCCCCAAAACTTAGTACAATCATTATCCATTCATCTGTCGATGGACATCTTGGCTCTTTCCTCAGTTTGGCTATTGTGGACATTGCTGCTATAAACATCGGGCTGCACGTACCCCTTCAGAT
>NW_027827238.1:0-272 GCF_054177405.1 Leptonychotes weddellii | reverse complement strand
TCACCATAACAAAGTACCACAGACTGGGTGGCTTAAATAACAGAAATTTATTTTCTCACAATTCTGTAGACTGTAAGTCCAAGATCAAGGTGACAGCAGGGTTGGCTTCTTCTGAGGACATTTCTCCTTGGCTTGTAAATGGCCACCTACTCACTGTGCCCTCACATGATCTTTCCTCTGTGTGTGCCTGTGTCCTATTCTCCTCTCCTTACAAGGATACCAGTCACCAGTCATATTGGATTAGTGCCCATCCTAATAACCACGCTTAACTT
>NW_027827237.1:0-272 GCF_054177405.1 Leptonychotes weddellii | reverse complement strand
CAGTGGGAATGAACGAGGTCCCTGCCCACGGGCCTAGGACGGTCACGTCGCTGGCACTGAGTGTCCGCAGACTGGAGGTGGTTGACGGGAAGAGGCCCGAGACCACAGGGACTTTTCCTCTTCTCACCTTTGGTTAAAAATCATACAGAAATGGGACGTCCTCCATCCCCAGGATGGTTGGCACCGTTGGTCCGTCTGTCAGCAGGTTCACGCTCATCTGACTGTGCTGGCGGCTGCCGCAGGTCAGATGCCCTTGCTGGCTCTGGTGGACT
>NW_027827236.1:0-272 GCF_054177405.1 Leptonychotes weddellii | reverse complement strand
TGCCGCCTCTCAGTTTTGTCAGCAGCATGGGGTCCGGGGTGAGGGATGGGGGCAGAGAAGAGAACCTGCCTCACGTGGTGACCTGGAACAGCAAGTGAGCTCCTGTCTGTGAGGTGATGAGCACAGGGCCAGGCACACACAGTAGGACGTCTGCGTACATGTCAAATAATAGAAAACCTTGGCTTGAGAAGGATTTAACACAGGGCCGGGGCGGGGGGAACTGAAGAGAACAACTGAAGAGGGGGACAATAAAGATACGACTGCAGATGTGG
>NW_027827235.1:0-272 GCF_054177405.1 Leptonychotes weddellii | reverse complement strand
TTGGGCTGGGAACCAAACAAAGGCATGGCAACAGTGGGCCATTTGCTGCCCCTGTACACCCCGACTGACCCCTACCCTGCAAGCATCGGGTGCAGGACCCCGACCCTGGAGTGGACCAAGGCCCAGGTGGTACAGCTGGCATGAGACTTTAGGACCCAGAACAAGTAGATCCTCTGTGGGGGATTGAGCTGGGAGAGACGTGGGGGCCTCGCTCTCTTGCAACCTGACTGATGACGCAGCTCCCATTGTCTAAAAATGCCCAAAGCTCCCTG
>NW_027827234.1:0-272 GCF_054177405.1 Leptonychotes weddellii | reverse complement strand
TTCCCTCTGCATATATAGCTGACACTTTTCTTTCTTTTTTTTTTTTAAAGATTTTATTTATTTTTTAGAGAGCGAGCGAGAGAGAAACAGCATGAGAGGGGAGAGGGTCAGAGGGAGAAGCAGGCTCCCCGCTGAGCCGGTAGCCTGATGTGGGACTCGATCCCAGGACCCTGGGATCATGACCTGAGCCGAAGGCAGACGCTTAACCATCTGAGCCACCCAGGCGCCCAATAGCTGACACTTTTCTAAAATTATTTTGGAGATGTATACTT
>NW_027827233.1:0-272 GCF_054177405.1 Leptonychotes weddellii | reverse complement strand
TATTTGTATACACCATATATATTTATAAACCACATATATTTATATTGTATTTATGTCTACATATAGACAGGTATTTTTTTTTTTAAGATTTTATTTATTTATTTGAGAGAGAGAGAATGAGAGACAGAGAGCAGGAGAGGGAGGAGGGTCAGAGGGAGAAGCAGACTCCCCGCTGAGCAGGGAGCCCGATGCGGGACTCGATCCCGGGACTCCAGGACCATGACCTGAGCCGAAGGCAGTCGCCCAACCAACTGAGCCACCCAGGCGCCCCG
>NW_027827232.1:0-2460 GCF_054177405.1 Leptonychotes weddellii | reverse complement strand
CCCAGGTGAGCCAGGGGAGGGAGGGGACCCAGGAGAGCCATGGGATGGAGGTGGACCCAGGTGAGCCAGGGGAGGGAAGGGACTCAGGTGAGCCAGGAGAGGGAGGGGTCCCAGGTGAGCCAGGAGAGGGAGGGGTCCCAGGTGAGCCAGGAGAGGGAGGGGTCCCAGGTGAACCATGGGAAGGAAGGGACCCAGGTGAGCCAGGAGAGGGAGAGGTCCCAGGTAGCCAGGACAGGGAGGGGACCCAGGTAGCCAGGAGAGGATGGGGTCCCAGGTGAGCCAGGGGAGGGAAGGGGCCCAGGTGAGCCAGGAGAGGGAGGGGTGCCAGGTGGCCCAGGGGAGGGAGGGGACCCAGGTGAGCCAGGGGAGGGAAAGGACCCAGGTGAGCCAGGGGAAAGAAGCTTCACAAGTGAGCCGGGGGGTGGGGGCAGAACAAAGGCCCACATGACTCTTCCCCCTTCCCTTCTTGCGAGTCCCAGAAATGGGGAGGCCAGCTCCGGGTAGGTACAGAACAGAGCATGGGAAGGGGAAGATGGGGAGCCTGGGAAGGGAGGGAGGGACTCAGGAGGATGTCAGGAGAGCCACAGCCTCGTGGGTCACCCCTCCCCTCCTCTCCCAGGGCCACCGTCCCACCTACCCGTCTCATACCCCTGTGCTGGCCAGTCACTGTCCCCTCCTTCCTCTCAGCTGGTGAAGAAAAGACTGGTGGCCTTGAAGGCGGAGGAGGGTGTGCAGGCAGCCCCCCGTCACTGCGCAGCCCGGTCGGGCCCTGGTCCTGAGTGTCAGGCCGGTCCCGGGCTGGGGCTGGGGGTCAGCGGCAAAGCCTGCCCGGCAGAGACTGACGGCCAGGACCTTCAGAGGCACAGCCAAGCACACACACACCTGTCCAGGCCCAGAGCCTTTGCTCTCTCTCCCGGAAGGCAGGAGTCCCCTGCACCCCCGGCCGGATGGCCCCCCTCCCCTCCCCAGGGTCAGAGGTGCACCTCCGCTCGACCAGGCCCCAGGGACGCGCCCGTTCTCAGAGAGGCCCCTCCTGCTCGGGACACTCGAGGGCCAGCGGACGGGTCCAGTGAGGATGAGGAGGAGCTCCCCAGCCTGGCCTTCCTCCTGGCCTCTCAGCACAGCCTGCTGCCCTGGGGGCTCTCCCAGAGTCCCGCTCCTGCCTCGGGCCTCCCCAGCCCTGGAGCTCGGGGGCCGTGGGGGGCTCCCCGGGCCCCCTCCCCTCAGAGGATAGGCCTCAGCCCGGCCACCCCCCCAGCCACCAAGTCCAGGAAACGGGCTCTGTGTGGGGGCCCAGCCCCTGCTGGGAAGACGCCCCTCCCTGGGGCCAACCTCAGGGGCTCCGCGAGGCCGGCCTTGGCCGTGGGGCTGGTTCACCCCTCACAGCCTGCAAAGAGAAGGTGTGACTCCTTCGTCACGGGCAGGAGGAAGAAGCGGCACTGTAGCCAGCAGGGAGCAGTGGGCCCGCCCTCCAGGGCCGGTGGACCCCAGGGCTCCTCCTCATCCCGGTGCTGATCCTGGCTGTGGGGCTCAGGGAGGGGGGGCATGACTGTGGGGGCGGGGTGGGGGCCGCCCACTGGGGCACTGTGTGTAAATTGGGAATAAAGATGGTTTGGCTGGGAAATGTTCGGGGCCGCTGTCCTCCTGCTGGCATCCGAGCTGCTCCATGGAGAGAGCCCCCCCATGGAGAGGGGCCTCCTGGGGCTCCCATCACCATCGGGACCCCTGAACGTCCGGGGATGGGGAGCCCTCTGCACCACGACAGTTTCTGAGAATGGAGTCTGCAGACAGCCCCGTCTTCGGGGGCTCCCTTCCACCTCCCCAAAGCGTCCAGCCATGGGGCTGCTGGGCTGGCGACCCTCAGCCCCTCCAGGGCTCCCTGTGTGGGGGCCTGAGCAGACAGGCTCTGGGCCGCTGGCCTCGTGGTGGGAGGAGCGTCTTCCAGTCCCAGTGGGATCATTGAAATAGGAGGGACAGTGGGGGATCCTCCTAATCCCAGTGAGGACGGACACGGGGAATGGATGAAGGGAGACTCGGGGGCATTGGCCACGGTGTGCACACAAGAACCCCAGTGGTGGGGCAGACGCCGAGTCCCTGGGTGGGATTTCTGGGCCAGACCGACTTCTCCAACCATGCAAGGGGCCCACCTTGCTGTGGATGCAGAGCGAGGGGCGCTGGCCACGTTCCCTGGGTCTGCAAGGACACCCCACACTTACTGCCTCCCTTCCCTCCCTCGAGGGACCCCTGTGTGAACAGATGTGGACACAGCCTCGCATTCTCACGTGAAACGGTTCCTACAAACAGACCCCAACCACCATGCAGGAGCGCAGCCCACCACGGGAGCCGTGGGCCCAGGCGTCTGCAGCCCCAGGGCCGGGTGGGAGCTGGGCTCCAGGCTGAGGGGGGCCCTCCAGGGGCGCTGGCACAGACCCCACGTCAGATAGGCCATCTGCCTGGCTC
>NW_027827231.1:5374-13480 GCF_054177405.1 Leptonychotes weddellii | reverse complement strand
TTGTAAAATCCCTAAATAGTTAATAATTGGCTATGCACCAGCTTGTTCCAGCATACTAATGTCCTCAACCTATACCAGTCCTAAGCTCTGAACCACAACTTGATAACATCCTCCATTCCATCCTGGTAGAGACAGCCATTATCTTAGTAATAATTACTTTCATTTAATGAAATTGGACAGTTTTATATTATCTTAGTGTCTTGGTTGTTTCTTTTATTTATTGTAAGGATGAGAATAATAATAATGCTCATGTCACAGGGTTATTTTGTAAGCATTAAATAGAGCAACATATGTAAAGGAATTAGAATAGTGCCTGGTCCATTTTAATTAGGAAATGTTAGCTATTATTACTACTGTCAGACACTGTACAAAGAGGATGTTTTAGAAAAATATATACATATGTATGAGTCTTATTTATACACATATTATGAATCCATATTTTATAAAATAGTATAAACAGGTATTTTACAAATATAAAATTGAGTGACATAAAAATCACAAATGACACCATTTATGTAAAATACAGAAGCTAAAGAATCAACTGTTTAGGAATACATACATAAATAGCAAAGTAGTAAAACATACTAAAGAAATAATAAGCATTCAAGAAAGGAAAAGGTATAATAAACATAAAATAAAACATAAAACATAAAATTGAGCATGGGGTTGTCCCTATGGCTGGGAATGGGAGGAAGATGTGACCAAAGATAGGTAAATACAGGTTTATGGTAATATTCTATTTCTTAAGCTTGATGGGACCTATCTGAGGTTTATTACATATTTACATATTTGCATTTATGATGTATTCAAAATAAATCTTTGAAATACCTATAAGTTGAAGCATCCACATGTAGGCATGTGTAAGTTTGTGTTTGTATGAGCATAGAAAAAGAGGTAGAAGAATATGTAAGACTGGTGATACTGGCTCCTTGGGAGAAAGTAAGTTTTTGTTTTTAAACATTTGTATTATTCCACTTGTTAACTAAGATCATGTATTACTACGGTACCTTGTTAATATAAATACATTTTTTACAGTGAACCTTACATAATAATAATTTAAGAGACAGAAGTGTTAAATAAGAGTCAAAGCAAAAAGATCCTACTTCTTAAGTCAGTGCCTGCATATGAATTAGTACAATGAAAAGCTAGTGTAGTACAAATTATCTTTAGAGTGTCCTTAAATCGTATCAGTTCAAAATAGTACTGAAAAAAGTTGTTATTTAGAAAACTATGCTTCAAGTCAGAGCCTCACATTTCACTAAATATCAAAGTTAATTTCAGTTGTATTAAAAAGTTAAAAAGATATATTAAAAATAATAAATAAAAAGATACACTAAAAAAGAATAAACTGCAAAGAAAAAGAAATTCTCTTCCACTTTCTTGCCACTTTTCTTTAAAATATATTTCTTTGGCTTCTTCCCTCTCCTCCTTGAGGTAGCCAGAACCAATTAGGCCTGAGGGCCCAGAGATGGGAGGAAGTAGCAGAGGCCAAGGAAACACCAGATGCTAGCAGGGCTGAAGAGGCAACTAAGTCTGGCAGGACCTTCAGGGTCAGGGTGAGGAGACAACATGGACTAGGAGTGTGGTCAGCAGCAAAGAAACAATCAGGGCGAAGGAGGTGACAAGGACCAGGCAGAGTTAGAGGTGAGGGGATGGTCAGGCTGACTGGAAATGTCAAAGCTGAGAAGGTGATGGTGCAAATGTCAGAATATTGCTTCATAATGTAGAATAAGCAAATATATAAATACATTAAAGATGACCTAAGCCAGATTTTTCACTATTGAAGGAAGAAAGCTATAAATATAAGTTTGAGGCTACACTGAACCATGTGGTTTTAAACTGGAAAGAAAGGTATCTACGTATAAACCTATTTTTCCTAGATCCACGCAGAATGCCTAGAAGCAATGCCACTCAAAGAGCAATAAGCACAACAAGCACACCAAACACCTAAATCTCAAAAACCATATCCACCAAGACAAACCAGGGCTCTTTGGAGAAATGGTTGATTCCAGGACTGGGTAAGTATAACATGAACGAAAAACATCTTGTGGCAGAGAGCAAGCACTAAAAAATTATGAACATCTGTCATAAAGACCCAAGATCTCATGTGAAGGTCTCCTACAAGCCAAATCTGGGACAACCTTAACATCCAATAAATAATGATACAACCCAGGGGACAGTCGCTGGGCTAAATCCATTAAACCTTAACATTTTTCAAGTTTCATTGAAACAATCCATATCTATTCATTTACATACTGTCTATGTCTGTTTTGGCTATACACTGGCAGAGTTGACTACTTGTAACAGAGCCCTTATGGCTCCCTAAGCCTAAAATATTTCTGTGTGGCCCTCTGCAGAGAAAATGTACCAACTATTGATATAATAAACAGAATAAAGTAGAAATCCATGAAATTTATGCTGATATAAAATGAACAAATAAATGGAAGAGAAAAAACAAGTTCCTTCTTGTAGTAGAATTCAAACTGGTAAATGTCTCAGAAAATACTGTCATTTAGCAGCAATCACAGTAAAGATCAATTATGACAAGGGTCACTGAGGAACCAAAACCAGGAAGCAAAGGTTTGTTGAAGAACAGGATATTTAAATAGTCTCAATGTATTTCTTCACCAAATACTTATTATTCCAAAAGAGAAAGTAGCAATTTTATAATGAAGAACCCTGGCAGACACCACATTAATCAAATGATCAAAGGCAACATCTCCAGTAATAAGACAACTCCACGTCATGTGCCTCTTGACGTGATAACAGTGTGACAGAATTGGTATGACTTCTATGTAATTCCAACCAAAAATGAAAACCCTGGATCATCATGAGCAAATACCAAACAAATCCAAGTTAGGGGACATTCTAAAAAGTAATTTGTCTGTAGTCTTCAAAAATATCAAGGTCATGGAAGACAAAGAAATACTAAAAAAAAAAAAAAAACATTCTATATTGAAGAATATTAAAGTGACAAGGCAACTAAATGCAATATACAATCCTTGGCTGAGATTCAGAGAGAAAAAAAAGATTTTTTTTTTTCTGGAAAGGATATTATTGGAATAATTGGAATTTAAATGCAATCTTTGGATTACATGATTGCATGTATTAGTGCTAATTACTTGATTTTAAGGGTTGCCCTTGCTTATCTAAGACTATGCCTTTTAGGAAATAAACAGTAAAATGGGTAATACGGTATCACATCTACAATTTATTCTCAATTTATTCAGAAAAAAATATGTGCATGTATATATGACTATATATACATGATAAAGTGTATGTGGTAAAATATAAAATACTGGGAAACATGGTGGGGGTTATGATAATTCTTTGTATAACTCTTGCAACTTTCTGTAAATTAGAAATTAATTTTCTGAAGCAGAAATGAATATGTATGAATAGATGATTTGTTTGGGGTAAAGAAAACTATCAGAGTGTAGTGTTTGAGAAGGGCTCTGAGTCACATAGACATGATTCAAATTTTAGTTCTGTTACTTTGTACCAACTTTCAGTTTCCTAACCTACAAAATAACAGTGATACTGACAGCAAAGTTATAAGGTCCGATGTGTATGTGTAAACATGCCTATGCATATATAATTACATTATATATAAATGATGAAATAAAATTAACAGGATGCCTAGTGTAGATTCAAACTCATGGTGAACATTCAGTAAATTTTAGGCATTATCAAGATTAAAAACAATAGAAAAAGCCATGAATGACAGAATTATATATAACAGATTGCAAATAACACAATTTTTAAAGTCCTGTCAATAAAAGACATAACAGAAGCTAATAAATGAAAATTAAAATAGTGAAATGTTATTTTGCCTTATTAAAAAGATTTTTATAAAACAGTAATTTTCAATGCTATTGTTAGTATGCTGAGAAAAGCATTCTCACATACTACACAGTAATTACTCTCAGTAATTTTAAACAAATCAAAAATGTAAGTAAATGATTATATACAAAGGAATAGATCACTGCGTTATTTATAGAGTCAAAATTTTAGAAACTTGTAAGTGGTACATTCTTTTAGATTACTATATAGAGTCAAGAAGATAACAGAAAAAAAATCAAGAAAATCTCAATTCTGTAAAAGAGTTTAAATATTTCACCCATTTAATGCAATGAAAATTAGTGGAAAAACATACACCAAACTTTTAACAGTTCTTATTCCTGGGGTTGGGTTACGAATAATATTTTTCTTCTATATCATTTTATTTTCTATGATGAGTATGCATTTTTATATAATTAGGAAAATTGGCAATATTTTTTATTTTTATTTATTTTTATTTATTTTTTTTAAATCACCTGTGAACAATCTTTTTTTTTTATATATATATTTTATTTATTTGACAGAGAGAGACACAGCGAGAGAGGGAACACAAGCAGGGGGAGTGGGAGAGGGAGAAGCAGGCTTCCCGCCGAGCAGGGAGCCCGATGTGGGGCTCGATCCCAGGACCCTGGGATCATGACCTGAGCCGAAGGCAGACGCTTAACGACTGAGCCACCCAGGTGCCCCTATTTTTATATTTTTTAAGATTTTATTTATTTTATTCTAGAGAAAGACAGAGAAAGTGTGCACACACATGCACATGCACACGAGCTGGGAGAGAGGCACAGGGAGAAGGAGAGAATCCCAAGCAGACTCCGCGCTGAGCACAGGGCCGGAGGTGGGGTCTAATCTCAAGACCCCAAGACCACAACCTGAGCTGAAACCAAGAGACCTATGCTCAACCGACTGAGCCACCCAGGTGCCCTGGCAATATTTTTTAAACAACAAAATGAAGTATTAAATTAGTTTCTACTATACTTAGAATAAAGGGTGAAGTTTGGGGAGAAAATATAAAGAAAGGTAACTATCTCAAAGGTTTGAAACAACTGTATTAGAACACACTGGCCATGATCAACTTCATCTGATTTTTTTTTCTTCTTTCATCTTTATTTTTTTTTAATTTTATTTTATTATGTTGTGTTAGTCACCATACAACATTACATCATTAGTTTTTGATGTAGTGTTCCATGATTCATTGTTTGCATACAATATCCAGTGCTCCAAGCAATAGTGCCCT
This sequence comes from Leptonychotes weddellii, assembly GCF_054177405.1. Classification (NCBI taxonomy): domain Eukaryota; kingdom Metazoa; phylum Chordata; class Mammalia; order Carnivora; family Phocidae; genus Leptonychotes; species Leptonychotes weddellii. Next base: position 8,403 of record NW_027827231.1, on the reverse strand, counting down.
CCTTAATACCCATCACCAGGCTAACCCATCTCCCCACCCTTCTCCCCTCTAAAACCCTCAGTTTGTTTCTCAGAATCCATAGTCTCTCATGGTTCGTCTCCCCCTCCGATTTCCACCCCTTCATTTTTCCCTTCCTTCTCCTAATGTCCTCCATGCTATTCCTTATGTTCCACAAAAAAGTGAAACCATATGATAATTGACTTTCTCTGCTTGACTTATTTTACTTAGCACTTCATCTGATTTTAATATTATGAATATATTTTCCTGAGCCACAACAAGCATATGGGCTAAAAGGCAGAATATTATTCTTACCTGCCTTTATTCCAAAAACAACTTAATATTTCAGAACTATAAGCTTCTCTGCCACAAAAACTTCTCAGAATAACAAGGCTACTATATAAGAAAGGTAATAGTTCAGTGATATTTTCGTAACCGTGCACATCTGGTGCCTATAACGGTACTCAGGATATAAAACAGTAGTAGTACAATGAATGTAGTGGTAGTGTTGTACTTACCGAATCCTTTAGGTGTAATGCCGCTACTGTCAGCAGGATTAATGACCCAGTAGTAATATTTTAATGTGTGCATTAGCTGTAATACTGTTCCTACTCTGCGTATGGTGGTGTAAATGGTAGCAGTTCCGATAAATTCAGCAGACAAGTAAGTGTATAGGGAAAGCTGAACCTAATACAGAATATTAACAGAGCATTAAAATAAATTTAAAATTCCTCAAGTGTTCATATTATAAATATACATTCTAATTTAAATGCAAATTAGTAAAGATGAAGAAAGAACCATTTATTATGAGGTTAAAAATAACTATTTATTAAATATTATTTATATTTTTAAAAGAAAATAATCCACAGCCAACACATTCTAATAAAACTTATTTTAATAAAGGTAATCTGTAGCTATTAACAATGAAATAATTTTAAATGAGTGAACTGATCAAAAGTAACTGATAGGTAGAGCAAAGTATTTAAAAAGTTACCTAGACTAAAGCCCTTTATCAAAGTACATTTCAGCAGCTCAGAAGAAAAGAACTAACATGAGTCAGCTATATCATATTTGGGAAAAATATACACAGTCTTATATCCTAAAAGTTCACATAATTCCAAATTTTCTTAACCCACTGCCACAGTATCAGAATCTAACCATATAAGTAAGAGAGATGACAAGTCAAACATCTTCCTTAAAAAGTGAACAAAGTTTGAGTTTAGCACCATAATTAACATGCTAAACAATAATAAAAGTCAGACCCTATACAATTTAACCAAAGTTATGTGGAAAATTTGAAAACTGTAAAAGGCAGCTCACATTTATGAAGGATGTCCCTCATTACTGATTTCCACTAGAATATAACAGGGCTAAATTTAGGTATGCAAAATAATAAAAATTTTATGTTAATATATAAAAAACAATATATATATTTATTTTAAAATTAATAATATTTACAATCATGATATAAGCTCTATATTCACAATATAAGCAATTTTACAGTCACAATGATTGTAATTATCATTATATAATTAGTTACCTATTATTTTCTCTTTTCTTAGTCTTAATAATCAGTGTACCAAATCCTTTCTTGGAAAGATATGAATCACAACTACTAACTTCAGAATGTAGTTATTATATCAAGCTTAAATTACAGTTTCATTTATTTTAATATTTACATATTTAATATTTTGATTGCTGATTCTGGTAATACAGCTGTTTCAGGCTGACTATAAAATATGCTGAAAAAATCCAAATGCTTTCTACTGCATAGTTTAGATCCATAACTACAATTTATTAACATTATACTAAAATAAAATGAAGGAGAATGAAATTTATACCTTTGCAGGTGTATGTATCCAGATGGCTGGGTTGAATAAAATGTGATCACAAAGCTGCTTTAGCAAAGGTGCTCCATGAGATAAACCATCAAGGTATTTTGCAAAGGATAAAAATTGCTCCAGGACAGCTCTAGTTATATGAACTCTTGATGACTAAAGAAAAAAAAAGATTTTCAAGCTAAAAATATCCAGAATATCAAATTTTAAGATTGCTGACTTACAATAAGTACGTATGAATTTTTCATATGCCATACCTAATAATTTAAATACAGAACTATATATTTCCTTTGCTCTCCAAAATTTAATTATATTCAGAAACGTAAAATTTTAAGATAATTTTCTGAATGACAGTTTGTTACCTGAAGCCCTTCCCATAACAACTGCAGATAAGTAACTCAGGTTAAATAATGCCACTCTCAAAGCAAACTAAAGAAATAAAATAAGTTATGAATAAAAATGGTTTCAACCCATTTTTGTATAAATTGACTAAAGAAGAGATCTCAAAGGAAATTATAATAGAATAAAATTAATTATCATGATCACACACACACAGGATACTGGGAAAGAGAAGTGCTTTCACGAGATCCAAACCAACGGGCAAATAAATTGACTCCACCATTCCACTGAATCCTTTCTTTATAAAATCACAAATGAGTTGCACATGGACAAATGCCATGCATCTTACTCAGCATAAACCTTTCAACCTAGCCATGGTATATGAAAAGCAAATCTTACTTTCCTGGAAATACTGTCCCTTTTGGCTTTCATGACCCTCAGATTACTCCCCAGTGCCCTTTGCTTAAAAGATGGGAACAGCTGAAACTTACTTATTTGGCTTCTCTTTTCCATAAAATCATTCTCTCTAGATGATACCTTATGCTTTCACAGCTTCATAGAACAATACCTCTATGCTAAACCTCCCATCAAGATTTTCAACTGCCATCACCAATACATAACCTACTACCAACGCTATTTAGATAAATGACAGACCTTCCAAAATTCAAACCAAACCTTAAAGCCGCACTGTACAATACAGAAGCCACTAGTCATGTGTAGCTACTAAGCCCTTGAAATGTGGCTAGTCCTAGGTGATAAATGTTATAAATATGTATAGACTGGATTTTGAAGATTTAGAATAAAAAATAATGCAAAATATCTTTTATAATTTTTAATTGAGTATATGTTGAAGTG
>NW_027827231.1:0-5274 GCF_054177405.1 Leptonychotes weddellii | reverse complement strand
TCACAAACCTGTACCTCTGAAACAAATAATACATTATATGTTAAAAAAGAAGATAGTAGGAAGGGAAAAATGAAGGGGGGGAATCGGAGGGGGAGATGAACCATGAGAGACAATGGACTCCGAGAAACAAACTGAGGGTTCTAGAGGGCAGAGGGTGGCGGGATGGGTTAGCCTGGTGATGGGTATTAAAGAGGGCACGTTCTGCATGGAGCACTAGGTGTTATACGCAAACAATGAATCATGGAACACTACATCAAAAACTAATGATGTAATGTATGGTGATTAACATAATAAAATTAAAAAAATTACATATGAGGCTTGCATTATATTTTGGCTGGAAAATGCCACCTTAAGAGTATAATTTCAGATGAAAATATTATAGAGGAAATGCTGTTCTTTAAAAGCCAATAATTCTAATTCAAATGTCAAAAATATATCTTACTATACAAATCTTTTTTTCCTCATCAAGTGATCCTTTTTGATCCTCCCTAGGATAAAGAACCATCTACCACTCAACCCCAGAGCACAGGTCACATCACACCTTTCTCTCCATTATCCACTGACTGAAGTCCAAGTATCATTATGGGATAGTTTAGGTCTAAAGGGACTAAACTGTCTTAGCAATTTTACTTCCCATATGGTTTACTTAACAAGGGCAGCTCAATAAATTTGACATAAGCATGCCGTGCATTTCACACTTCTACACAAGGGGCCACAAACTCATATGATTACAATATTCAAACAATTAACAATGTATGCATTTAGGGTAGGAGACAATAATGAGTAGTGAGAACTGCCCAAGGTACCTAAAGGAAATAAAATTCATTACTAGAAAACTTTTCATTGAGCCAAACAAAATATTTCTTTGGGTCAATTTTGCCTACACAACGTGAGTTTGCTTCATCTGCTTTCTCTACCAGGCTCCCTCAACTTGTAAAACGCTTGCATCCATTTCCTTTACTTAAAGGCAGATTCAGTACTTTTCATTTAGTCATACATAGGGTACTTACTATTCACCAGGGACTCTCCTTGGAACTGTGGAAAGAACAGTTAACAAAACTGAAAAAGCCTTGCCCTCACAGAACTTAAATTCTAAGGGAGGAGAAGACAGGGACAAATAATAACATAAAAAAAAATATGTAACAAGTTAGATGTCACTAAGTGCATGAAAAAACACAGAGGATAGCAAATTTATGGAAAAGTGATTAACAAGAGGTTTTACTGAGTAGGGGGCAATCAGTTTGAAGTACGATAAGGCTCCAATGATTTTTTATTACTACGCTTATGTTTGACAAAACACCAGTGGTGAGTAGATAAGCAATAGTCCTACAAAATTCAAATCAAGCCTAGGAGCAGAACTTTAGATGAAAATTTTATAAGAAGATATAAAAATGATCCTAACAAGTAGCTGAATTATTAAAGGGGGGGAAGGTGGAAGACAAAAGCAAATAAATCTTTAAGAAAAGAGAAAAATCAAAGTTTGAGCACTCACTTTAAAGGAACTTTAATGAAAAGAATACAATACTTCTAAATTCTAGAACATTTTATTCATAGATAGGTGAATAAAATTAAAACAAGATCAATGGTTATATAAAGCTTTAGCCCTTCCTTTACTAGCTATAATTTCACATAGTTTATTATTATAATAATAATATAATATATTTAACATATAATAATAGAGAATAGAGAATTTCACATAGTTTATAATTATTATAAATATATTTTTATTCAGTAATAATGATTTCAGGAACATTAGAAGAGTCAGATCCTGTTTCTAGATAAACATTTTCAGAGATCAGATTTTATCCTATAAAATCATCATGTGCTGGGGCGTCTGGGTGGCTCAGTTGGTTAGGCATCTGCCTTAGGCTCAGGTCATGATCCCAGAGTCCTGGGAGCCCTGGATCGGGCTCCCTGCTCAGCGGGGAGCCTGCTTCTCCCTCTCCCTCTGCCTGCCACTCCCCCTGCTTGTGCTCTCTGTCAAATAAATAAATAAATCTTTAAAAAATAAAAATAAAAAAATTAAATTGTCATGTGTTTATAAAGAATACTAAAGAAATATAAAATCAGATTGGCCATTATGAACATATTCATTTGAGGAAGTAATTCATATTTTGAAAACAAGTTTTTAACTTGCTCTGTTATAAAAAGATACGCTGGAAGCATCACATGAGGCCTTCCTTCCACATTACTAAAAAAAAAAGTGTCAGTTTTTTTTTATAGCAATTAAGCTCTTGGGTGGTAGGTTTTATTCTAAAGTTGATCTTTAGGAAATATCTTTCTAAACTTGTGGTTTTTTATTGGCCTACTCAAAAATCCTACCAGGCAGAAAATGAAAGTTCCCTTCAATAGCATGTTACCTTTACCACTAAGTAGTATTTCTTCCTTCTGCCTTGCATTACTGTTTATTATTCATATATCTTTCTTTCCTGTAATAAAAGAAGATACTATCTTATTCATCTTTTTTTTCTGTCTCGTACCTGCCATAATCCTCAGCAGATGTTTAACTGAATTCATGTCAAATTCAAGAATAGAGTAAGAATAGAACAGGTAAGACAAAACATAGAGTAAGAGAAGATAAAAGAAGATATCCAACTCTGTTTCAATGTGTTTAGTTTGAATGATTACTTTAAAATATTTTTTATTTTTATATTTGCTTTCATTTCTCAAGTAAAGCGATTTTCAAAACAGTTATACTTATATAATTGATAGTTACAAATCTGTAAAATGCATGCTCTGAAATTTAAACTATATGACATTACTTTTGGGTAACGACTGAAGACATAATCTGTACGATGAGTGCTATATGAATTGTGATGGAACATATCTGGAAATAGAATTTCAGAAGCTAGGAAAAAAACAATTGTAACATCCACTCCAGAAGTAACTAAATCAAATAGGAGCAATGGATGTTAATAGGGAAAAGTTGCTATTCAGTAAAAAGAGGTCTTTCTCACATTTAGAGCAGCCCACAATGGAATGGATCACCAGAAATGTTCATTTTTATTGCAGAAACCATTCTCTCTATATAGAACATACATTATATTATCAAGTAAATTGTGGGAAATTATCTTAATTAGTAGAGGTACATCATAAATCCTCAACATCCATTTTACTCCTTCCAGGACACCAAAATTGAACTCCAAAAGCCTAATCCAATATGAATCACTTATGTGTTGCTGTTGTGTGGGGCAGACAGGTGGACAGTGATTCATCAAAATTTTCATGGCAGCAAATAATTCAAAGTAGGTCAAGACCTAACCTGAGCAATCAAATTGGAGGGAAGGATGTTGTTCAGTAATTGGGAGAAAGAAGCTCTTCTGTCTGCCCCCCACCTGGATGCCTGGATGTAAAAGCCTATAGCACTAAGTCAACCTGGCAACCTTCTTAGGACCACAAAGGATAGTAGCTATAGCGGCAAATAAAATCATGAGTCTAGGAGGCAGAGTCTAGAGGCAGAGCAGACATACAGAAAAACTCTGGGTCCTTGATGACATAATTGAGACTCAGACAACCAAATCCTAAAGCCCACATTAATGAATATGTTTTACTGGCCATACTGCTCTACTCCCCAACTTTCCCCATCCTATTTCCATGCTTGGGAGGCTCCCCTAGCTATTGGCTTCCTTTGGGTTTGATTAGTTACACACATCAGCAGGAAATTAAAGGACAGGAAGAAAATGAAGTTGGGGGGACCCTGGCTTCACCCTTCAGGCCAATACACTATATTTTTTTACTGAAGACCATACTCTGGTCAGGTACAATTTCTCCTAGAACTACAGTAACTTTCTTTTTGAGTTATGATAAATGCTCACTCTTCTCACCTCTGCAAACCTTGCTGATTTCCCTTAACAATGCTCCCAACTTTTTAAAGAGCCTTGCATTAAACTCTTTTCAATAACCAAGTTTGAGTGTGCTGTATGTTTCCCACCAGGACTATGACTGATAAGCCACCTGTCACTAGATTTCCAGTTACATTAGCAAGCATATTTCCTAAATGTTTAAGCTACTTTGAATCAATTTTTTTAAATTAACAACAACCAAAAATATTGAATACATCAGACAACCTCTAAGTTTCCTTCAAACTCATATTTTGGCAAAACAAAACAAAACAAAGTACCTCAAAAGTTGTTCATGAGATAGTCTAAATGTGATGAATAAGAAAGCCTCTTAACATTAGACTACCTTCCTTGATAACTAAGTTATACCTTCTCAGACAAGGAGATAAAGCTAAGTAACAGTTAACCATTAGCTTATTATTTGTTGATGATAAAATAAAAATGGAACCGTTATTATCTATACTATTTACCCAGCAATTGATGTTTAAAAATAAAACAGTGTGAATATTCATCTGGGAAGGTGAAAAACATATTCTTTGAGGTAATCAGACAAGCATGCAAATGCTTTTCACTTATTCAATTGAATCCAACAAATATTTATTAAGGCAGGCACTCTTTCTTTAGGTGCTGAAGACATAGCAATAAGGTGAGAATAAAAAAGATACTGTCCCTGCATTCATGAAGCTGAAGCTTACATTCCAGTGAAAAAAGGCAAAAAATAAACAAGTAAAAAAGAAGTCAGAATCATGTTGTAAAAAATTAGCAGAGTAGGGAGATAGTTAGTGATGGTTATGGAAGAAGGGGTACTATTCTATTTAGAGTGATCAGAGAAGACTTCTCTGATAAGGTGTCATAAGCAAAATCCTAAATGAAGTGTAGAATTAAGCCATATTGGATACCTACAAAAAGAATGATGAAAGCAATGGGAAAATGCAAACGTCCTGAGATGGACTCATGCTTATCACTTTAGTTTTTAAGGGAAAGGCAAAGAGGCCTTTGCATGGCCAGTGTGTCTGCAACAGAGAAAGTAAGAAGGAGGATGATAAGAGATGATATCAAAGGTAAGAGAATTGTGAATTTACTCTAGAAGGATGGAGCAGTAAGATCTGACACATTTTGGGAAGACCAGTCTGACTGCAAGTGAAAAACAGATTGTGGATAACCAATAGTGAAAGAGGATGATTGTTTGAAATAAGATGATATCAATGTGATACCGAAAGGAGTAAGGTAGTACGAAGGAAGCAATCATTCATTCTGGGTATGTTATGATACCAAGACAACATAATTAGCAAGATATGGATTTAGTGTGTGAAAAGAGTCAAAAAGGATTAACATTTTTGGTCTGAACTACTTGGTGAATGGAAATGCTATTAAGTAAGAGAAAATTGAGGGAGGAGGGCGGAGCAAGATAGCGGAGGAGTAGGAGACCTGGATT
>NW_027827230.1:0-272 GCF_054177405.1 Leptonychotes weddellii | reverse complement strand
GGCAGAGCCATAACTGGTCTTTGTTGATTTCCAAGCCTAGAAATACAAGTGATTTCAACACTGACCAAAAAACTAAAGTCAAACCTTGAGCTGAGCCCTATCCCTGGTTGTGGTCCGTCTAAGGCTGGCCCACAGACAGCTCTGACACTAATTTTAGAATGAGGCCTCTTCCTACATACAGACTAAATCTTTTTTTTTTTCTTTTTTTTTTTTATTCTTATGTTAATCCCCATACATTACATCATTAGTTTTAGATGAAGTGTTCCATGATT
>NW_027827229.1:0-272 GCF_054177405.1 Leptonychotes weddellii | reverse complement strand
ACATTTTTTAAAGGGAACAAAGAAAAGTTGAGAGGTGGCTGGGCCCTGCAGCAGTATATTTTCAGGGTGCAACAGAGTGTAACAGTACAGTAGAAAAATCACTTTGCAAGCCATGGAGAATGTAGACGGGCAGCTGTTGGGAGGAGGAATACCAATCTGGCAGGTAGCATTTCAGCTCTAGACCTTACCTTTGCTTCTCCTTAGTTGTGCAAGTTGTTTTGCTTCTTTGAGTTTTAATTTCCTTATCTATAACATAAAGGGTGTTTTTTTTT
>NW_027827228.1:0-272 GCF_054177405.1 Leptonychotes weddellii | reverse complement strand
GGCCTCTGCTCATGCCAAACCACAGTATCTTGGGTGAGTCGCTTCCCCTGTGCTGGCCTCAGCCATACCAAAGAAGACATATCACATAGGAACAGTGGTTCAGGGAATGGGTTTGACCATGGGCACCTTTAGTTGCAGGATGCATGACCTTTAGTAAGCAGGTTCCTTTTTCCAAGTGTCACCTTTTCTCTTGTATTTAGTGGGAATCAGGATGGTACCTGTCCCTTAAAGTTGTAGGGAAGATTAAATGAAACACTACATTGAAAACAATC
>NW_027827227.1:0-272 GCF_054177405.1 Leptonychotes weddellii | reverse complement strand
TTGAGACTCTTTCTCCCTCTGCCTCTGCTCCTCCCACCCTAGACACTCTCTCTCTCTCAAATAAATAAAATCTAAAAAAAAAAAACTAACAGTAATATATTATTAAAAATGGTGCATATTTGAATGTGTTAAGTTTGTAAGTATGCTTTTTACTGAATATATGCATTTTAGTATGCTTTAAAATATTATATAATGAAAATATTTAAGTGATTTGCAACTTTACATGGCTGGGAAAATGCTAGTGTTGCTAGTAAAAACAGTGATGTTAAAAG
>NW_027827226.1:0-272 GCF_054177405.1 Leptonychotes weddellii | reverse complement strand
TATATGTACTGACTTATAGGTCACATATCCTAAATACGTGAAATTCGAATGATTTAATATGTGTAATATATCACAAATTTTGGCAGAGCTTTACAAGTTTTTTGCCTGTGTAATTTTTGGCATATTCTGGATGGTTATGGTTATTACATAGCAGAAATGTTATATTAATAAGGAGTTTTTCTTTTTTATTTATTTATTTTTTATTCTTATGTTAATCCCCATACATTACATCATTAGTTTTAGATGAAGTGTTCCATGATTCATTGTTTGTG
>NW_027827225.1:0-272 GCF_054177405.1 Leptonychotes weddellii | reverse complement strand
GTCTTAAAATGTACCAATTCATAAGATCTTTGTACCCTTGTACTGGTCATCCTCTCTTTCTAGAATTTTCTGTCCCCATGTAATTCCATGGGTATTTCTTTCAGGTTGTCTGGATATCAGCTAACCACCACTCTAAAAAACCTTGCTTAACAACCAAAAGCAAAGTAACTACCATCTCCCAGTCAAACTTTATCATAACGCTATTTTTTATTTGCTTCAGAGCACTATCTCTTTTGGATATTATGGGTTGTTTTCAATTTAATAGTTTAATC
>NW_027827224.1:0-272 GCF_054177405.1 Leptonychotes weddellii | reverse complement strand
TTGGTCAGAAGCACAAGTCACATCCTGGGATTTCCGACTGGTGTCTGAATTCGGGGGCAGGAGGCAGTCTTACAGGACTGAGCCCTTAACCTGTGAGATCAGATGCTATTTCCAAGGCAGACAGTGTCAGAATGGAGTTGAAGTCTCAGACACCTTGCTGCTATCCCAAGAATTGCTTAGGTTTGTATGTGTGGGAATCTCTCCACTGCATGATGGAACTGGGTCCGGGAACTCAAGAAGAGGTAATAAATTTTATATTATGTGTATTTTAA
>NW_027827223.1:0-272 GCF_054177405.1 Leptonychotes weddellii | reverse complement strand
GGTTGGCAGCTGCCTGGTGTCCGAGGGATCCGGCCGCTGCTTCCCTACTTCCGGGGAGCTGTTTCGGGCAGTTCCAGGTGAGACTTAGAGCCGCGAGGCCTCTTGCCGTGCGTGCGCAGACGCCTCCCGGGTGGGGTGACAGGTGTGTGCACGGCCCCCGGTTGTGTGGAGGCGCCGGGCTGGGGGCGCGGGGCCGGCGGGACCCCGGCCGCCGCCGCCGCGGCTGCTGCGCAGGGCGCGGGTTCGCGGAGCGAGCGGGGGTGGCGGAGGCC
>NW_027827222.1:0-272 GCF_054177405.1 Leptonychotes weddellii | reverse complement strand
TCCCCTCCCCACCCCCGTTGCGCTTTTTTTCCTCTCTCTCTAAAATAAATAAATAAATAAATAAAATCTTGGAAAAAAAATGAAAATTTTATCATTTATTTCATTTGTTATTTTTCATTGTATTTAATTTTAGGTACTTATACTCTCCTTAGGTTTAGTTAACTGTCAAAAGTCCAAGTTCCCTATAAAAGTTAATATCAATAAATACGAATTTAGCCATTTACCATACTCCTGAGCTAAAGCAACTCTTGCCATTTTGATTAACATTCATT
>NW_027827221.1:0-272 GCF_054177405.1 Leptonychotes weddellii | reverse complement strand
TGTGTGTGTGTGTTTTAGAATTTCTAGTAGCGCATTGTAGTTAAGGTAGTTTTTCCAACACCACCGAACAGTTAACTCAGCCCTCACACCGCCTACCTGCAGCCAGCGTCAGATCCCGCAGGTTAAGGGCTCCGTCCCACAAGACGGCCCCCTCGCTCCTACTTCTGACACCAGCGGCAAGTCCAGGTCCCCTGTGCTTTGGCTCCCAGCTAGACATCCCAGGTTCCCCCCTTGGGTTCGATTAATCTACCAGAGCGGCTCACAGAACTCAG
>NW_027827220.1:0-2460 GCF_054177405.1 Leptonychotes weddellii | reverse complement strand
TGTGTGTCTGCTGACAGCCAGGCACCTCTTGCGTCTGCCCTCAGAGAGCTGGGGACATCCACAGAGCGGAGGCCAAGGGGTCTGACTCTGGCTCCAGAGTGCTGTGTGAGCCAAGGAGCCTCTCTGAGCCTGTCTCTCTGACAGCAACTTTTTGTGTCCACGGTCAAGAGCAAGAACTCCGCAGCTCCACGGTTTGAATGCCATGTGACCTTGGGCCTGCGTGAGCCTGTTTCCCCATTTGTAGATGGGGATGAAGATGTGGCGTGCCCGACTGTTGAGGACACTAGGGGAGATCAACCAGGTGAGGGTGGCCCCGAGCTTGGCACGTCCCCTGGGCGGGGACAGCTCCTGCGAAACAGGACGACGGTGAAGGCCGGGAGCCCGAAACTAAGGACCCAGCAGCTCCGCGGGCAGGGGTGCACTGAGCATGGTTCACAAGGGGAAGAGACCAGAAGGCGGCCTCCATGGTTGCGGCTCCAGGAGGCGCTAGAGAAGCAAAGGGGACAGGGTGAGGCCGGCCCGCAGGAGGGAGTGACAGAGAGGCCTCCCCACTAGTCCTGGCAGCCCGGGCTCCCTGCCCTCTGATACTCGGCCCGGGGCGGCCCCCGCAGCCTTGGCAAAGGAGGGTCAGAGCGGCGAGGGCTGCAGGGTGGGCTGCCCCCCGCCTGCCTCCCGCCTGCGCCCCACCCAGTGCCCCAGAGCCGCTGGCGGCCTGTGGTTGGCGTGCGGACCCACAGGGTGAAACCCAGGGCTGGGGCTCACGGGCTGCCTTTCCCACTTCAGCATGTCTGCCTCTGCCTGTCCAGGAAGTCTCCGGAGTTGGTTTAGGAGACGTTTGCAGATCTTGGCTGACAAGCAAGCCTCTCGTCCACGGCACAGAATGCGAGGGGTGCTTGCAGCAGACAGGGCCGCCGGCCAGCCTGGGGAGGCACGCGGGGCTGCCGTGGGGCCCGAGATGAGCAGCCCCCGCGGCCCACAGCGCCCTGAGGCCCGCGCCTGCCCCAGCCTGCTCTACTCATAAGCCCCGTCTTGCCGGCACTTCGGTGCGCGAGCTGGGTTTCAGGCTCTCTGATGTCCAGCGGGCAGGTGCGTGAGGCCGCCACGCCGTCTGGACCCTCCCGTTCGCCAGCAAATGATGTTGTTCTGAACCCGCGGTGGCCGTGTGCATCGAGCAAGTTGCATCTTCATTCTCCTTCCCTGTTTCTGTATTTTGTTCCAGCTTCAATCCATGCCGTTAAGGCGTCAGACGCGCGCAGCCCAGGAGGCCTGACCGTGGGTTCCTCGGCTGCAGGGAGGGACAGCTGGCCACGGCGGCCCGGGCCACATGAGCCATGCAGGAGCCACGGGGATGTGGATGCTGCAGGCACCGGGCACTGCCTCGCCGCCATTCAGAGCGGAGAGACGGCGGAGTGCACAGAGGCCGGGGGGCTTCATGGCTGTGGGCAGTCGAGAGAGTCTCTCCAAACCTCTGAGCTTCACAAATACGAGCTACAGGCCACACGGGGCACCTGCTGGTCGGGACAGGTGGACAGCCGGCTCCGGTGGGTGTGCGGGCCCCGGGGCTTCAGTGGCTTAACGGAGCCCTGGGCGGGGAGGGGTGAGAGCTGCAGGGGCCTGTGGCGGCCCCAGCAGGTGCCTGAGCCTCCCGTCGACTGGGCAGGTGTCAACACCCTCAAGGGCAGGGCCACCTCTTGCCCACTGTCTGCCCAGCGCCCAACCCACAGCTAGCTGCCAACAGGTGACAGGGTGTGACGGTGAGCAGCAGGCCCCAGGTCACCCTGCCCCATGGGGTCCTCCCCCCGGCCTCCCCCCAGCCCTCCCTCTGCTTCTCCAGGTGACTGTTCTCGAGTTTGGTAAGTCCAGGGGGCCACCCCAGACGCCTGCTGGACTCAGGGAGCAGGGGCTGGGGGAAGCAGGAACCACACCTTCCCACCGCCTCCAGTGTCCCCAAGCTGTCCCCTCGCTGGCAGCCGGGCTCGGGCTCAGGAGGCTCAGAGGCCAAGAGCCCTGCTGGAGCAGAGCCGGAGCTCAGGCAGGTGCTCCCCGTGGGCTGCCCGCGGGCACCGGGCCTTCCAGGAGCCCCCCTGCTGCACTGTACTCGACTGAACACGCCAGGAGTATTCTGCACTGTTTTATATCCCACAGTTTACAAGGAGGGAAAAGGGCACTAAATGTCTGATGAAATAATACATTAAGGACAAATAAATGAGCAATGTTCTTTTGTCTCAAGCATTTTCCCACAAGAAGTAACACATATTTATTTGCAAAAACAACAAAAATCAAATACCAAGGGGCGCCTGGGTGGCTCAGTCATTGAGCGTCTGCCTTCGGCTCAGGTCATGATCCCAAGGTCCTGGGATCGAGCCCCGCGTCGGGCTCCCTGCTCAGCGGGGAGCCTGCTTCTCCCTCTGCCCCTCCCCCTGCTCGTGCTCTCTCTCTCTATCTCCCTCACTTTCTCTC
>NW_027827219.1:0-272 GCF_054177405.1 Leptonychotes weddellii | reverse complement strand
ATCCTGCCATCCTTCCTGCCATCCTTCCTGCCATCCATCCTGCCATCCATCCTGCCATCCATCCTGCCATCCTTCCTGCCATCCTTCCAGTGTAGAGTGCTCAGGAGTCAGGCTGCCCTGGGTTTGAAGCCAGGTCTATCATTTGGGAACCTTGGTGTGTGGTTTCCTGGGCCTGATCCCCCTGGCAACGGGATGGCAGGGTGTACTTGGTGGCTTGTCATGAGAATTGGATGGGCTCACCGACGGGAAGCTAAGAAGGTGGCCGTGGTGCT
>NW_027827218.1:0-272 GCF_054177405.1 Leptonychotes weddellii | reverse complement strand
TTTAACTTTTTGAGGAACCTCCACACTGTTTTACACAGTGACTGTACCAGTTTGCATTCCCACCAACAATGCATGAAGGTTCCCCTTTCTCCACATCCTCGCCAATACTTGTTGTTTTTTGTGTTGTTGATTCTAGCCATTCTGACAGGTGTGAGGTGATATCTCATTGTAGTTTTGATTCGCATTTCCTTGATGTTAAATCATGATGAACATCTTTTCATGTATCTGTTGGTCATCTGGATGTCTTCTTTGGAGAAATGTCTATTCATGGC
>NW_027827217.1:0-272 GCF_054177405.1 Leptonychotes weddellii | reverse complement strand
TTAAGTATGTCTGTGAGGGTGTTTTGGGGTGCGATTACAGTTGAATCTGTTGCCTGAGCCAAAGCAGATTGTACTCCCTAATGTGGGAGTCCCGCATCCAATCAGTAGAAGGCTTGAGTAGAACAAAAAGGCTGACATTCCAGCTGGTAAGAGGGAGCTGCTCCTGCCTTTCTTCCAGCTGAAGGCACTGGTCTTCACTTGTCATCCAGCTGAAGGCACTGGTCTTCACTGGTCATCCGGCTGAAGGCACTGGTCTTCACTGGTCATCCGGC
>NW_027827216.1:0-272 GCF_054177405.1 Leptonychotes weddellii | reverse complement strand
TTTCAGGTTGTTCCTGCTACTGCAGTTCCATGTCACCGCTGCAGAAATGTGGGCTTGGCGTCGCCAGACCTTCTATTTAGTCAAGAGAGACAGGAAATTCACATTTTTATGGATATTTCCTGATTTTAAAAACAGTATAGGCCAAGTAAAAGTTTGTGACTTTTACATTGTATACTCAACCCCATTTTATTCTTTTTTTCCCCCAAATTGATCTATATTTATTTATTTATTTTTTTTATTCTTATGTTAATCCCCATACATTACATCATTAG
>NW_027827215.1:0-272 GCF_054177405.1 Leptonychotes weddellii | reverse complement strand
GATCCCATGACCCCAAGATCACTACCTGAGCCGAAACTGAAAGTGGAGAGTTGGACGACCCACTGACTGTGCCACCCAGGTGCCCCTGAAGCACATATTTTAGAGGTTGTTTTAGTCTTGACCTGGAAATATCTTTAGTCAGCCTTATTTGTTAATAATAGTTCTGCAAGGTACAGAACTCTAAGTTGATATATATTTTCCCTGGCACTTCGAAGTCACTGTTGAATTATATTTTGGCCCTTTTTGTTTGTTAATTTAGCTGTAATCCCTTT
>NW_027827214.1:0-272 GCF_054177405.1 Leptonychotes weddellii | reverse complement strand
GTTGTATTCATGTAAAACTGAACATAACTTGTATAAATTATGAAAAAGATATAAAATTGAAAACAGAAAATCAGATGACATTGACTCATATAAACTTAAAAAAAGTAGTATTTTTTTGGAGGGAGGAAGTAAAATCAAATATTTCAATTTACCTGCAGAACCTCATGATGTTTCCTACTAGGGAACTGCTAAAGGGAACATAGAGATAAACTTGTATATAGGTTTATTGTTTTCTTTTTGATATAAATAAAAATTGGGGAAAGCCAATTAAT
>NW_027827213.1:0-272 GCF_054177405.1 Leptonychotes weddellii | reverse complement strand
CATAACACACAGGTATTGGTCAACAGAGTTTAATAGTTGGTACGTAGTTTTTGTATATGGGATTTTAGATATCCTGAAAAGTTCTTTATTTGTTTATCTGCCTATGTGTCTTAACTGTCTGTATGATCAAAGTTAAGCAAACTTGCTATCAATTTTTATATCTGTATGAAGAAGAAAATGTTAGGAATTTTGTTTTCTAAGACACAGCAAGACCACAAGAAGTTTGGATATTTTGGAAAAGTGTACAGTGTAAATGTGCCACCTAAAATCAT
>NW_027827212.1:0-272 GCF_054177405.1 Leptonychotes weddellii | reverse complement strand
TCCTCCGCCATCTTGCTCCGCCCCCCCCTTTGGCAGCGGATTTTTTAACATTTCTTTTTGCTGCTCATTGAAAAGGCAACTCTAAGATCCCGCCACAAAGAACATCTCTGCTCTCTTCTTGAAAATTGTCCAAAAGTGAGAATGAGAAAAGAAATGCCGGTAGGTACACCAGCAGACCCCAGCGTTGGTGAGGAAGGCCTAAGGGCTGCCGAGTGCGGGAGATGTGAGGACCCCAGGAGAGAGAACGTGCAACTGTGGGTTTTGGCACAACC
>NW_027827211.1:0-272 GCF_054177405.1 Leptonychotes weddellii | reverse complement strand
CTGGGTGTTATATGAAAACAATGGATCGTGGATCACCACATCAAAAACCAATGATGTATTGTATGGTGACTAAATAATAAAATGAAAAAAAAGAAAATGAGGCTTTAAGGAACTCCAGCTCCATTTTGCTCCCCTGGGATGTGGGCCATTTTTCAAGGCGACCATCAGGATAGAGAGCAGAGGTCTAGGACAAGTTAAAACAACAGATCTCACTGTTCTTACGGAAATTAGTTTTTATTTAATGAATGCTCTCTGGGTTGCTGCAAGCCCAT
>NW_027827210.1:0-272 GCF_054177405.1 Leptonychotes weddellii | reverse complement strand
ATGAGACTGTAGAATCACCCAGGCAAACCTCACCAACTCCTGATTTATAAAACAATGAAATATAATAAAATGGTTCTTGTTTCAGTCACTGAATTTTGGAGAGGTTTGTAGTGCAGCCCTAGATAAGGGCAACATCCCCTACCCTTACCTGATCTCTTACTGGCTTATGGGACTCTTTCAGCTATTTCTCTCTCTCTCTCTTTTTTTTATTATTATGTTATGTTAATCATCATACATTACATCATTAGTTTTTGATGTAGTGTTCCATGATT
>NW_027827209.1:0-2460 GCF_054177405.1 Leptonychotes weddellii | reverse complement strand
TGGTACTTGGAAGAGAATAAAACATCACAAATTGACTGGTAAATTAAGTCCCCTACCCTACATAACATATTGTAAAAGCAGATAATGAGACTATATTTTATTAAGTCCTAGTACTAAAAAGTGAGTTACAATACAAAATACATTAGAATAAATTTCTGCATAGTCTATGTAGACAGATTAAATGTATCAATCAAAATGGGCACAAAGTAAGTAACAACATAACATACATTTGAATACATTTCTATATAGGGGGTCACAAAACATATAGCCAAACAAATATTTCAGTAAAAACTAGCACAAAGTAGAGGAGCAAATCATTGCATTGGAAGGAATGCCAATATCATAGTCATGTGGGCAGTTAAATCAGTTCACAACAGTGTATTCGCTATCAACTCGGTGCTTCTCTTTTTGTTTTCAAGTCTTTATAATTTTCTTGGTTGTTGCAACATCTGACCCATCTGTGATCCAAGAGAAAGAAATCCCCATTAGTGGGGCCACGCTGCCAGGCCAGCCTATCTCCTTAACTCAGACAAGCCGTGGAGAAGGGGTAACTTCCAAAGACATTACAGAGAGCCTTCTCACTCGGGGAGGAAGGCTTTGGACACCCCAAACGCCATACAAACCCAGGAGTTGCTTATTCCTGACAGAAAACTTAAATTAGATTCAATGAGGGTAGAGGGTGGATGCTCTTCTGTGACTAATTTTCTACAATATAGAAATTAAGATTTGACTTATTCCCCACCCCAACTTCAGGGCACATTCTTCATGACCAAAGTTTAAACAAAAGTCCGAATTTCTATGGTTTATTCCTCACTTCAGGATCTTTTCTGCACACATTAACCATGGAAATCAGAACATTTAGGGAGGAGCTTAGGCAAACATGCCCCAGGACCAGAGAGTGGCTGGGGCAAGAAGGGATCTGGGAAGGTTCTGTTTAGCCACCTGGAAGATGCCATAGAGTCACCTGAGATTTCTGGCTACAGTAGTAGTCATCTTTTACTACCTTAAGGCTTTTCTAACCATTGCTGTCGTTTCTTTGATGTCAATGAAGAAGTCTTGGTCTATAGCAGTGGGTTTGTCTCTCGATAGTTATTGTGCATGAGAGTTTTCTAGGTGGGCTTCAGTTCCTACAGCAATGATGCAAGCTGACCCATTTGAATATGGAAAGAAAATATTAAAACTCCTTTTAGAGAGCCACAGCCAATGTCCTGTCACCCAGCCCCTAGTTGGGTGCTCTTTCCATTTCTAAAGCCTCTGACATGTGTTCCTCGTGATAATGAATTAATTTCTCATACGCATTGCTTCCTGCTACACCACTGCAGGCCAAACCCTTGAAACCGTAAGCCCAAGTTACTGAGAGAATCTGCTTCTCCCGTTTTACCCCAGTCCACACATTGATCTTCTATCATGCTTCTATCATCTTCTACCATGTTTAGCCTACCTTCTAGACTATGTCTCCTTGCTGCTTACTACTCAAATTTTTAGGACTGACTTTCAAACCCTCCAAAATCTGTACTAATAGCTACCATTTAGCAGCTGCTTTCTGTATGTCAAGTGCCATAGCAAGAGCTTTATACATATTCATTCATTGAATATACTTATCAATTCTATACATACTGCTATTACTATGATTCATTCCCACTTTACAAAGGGGGATAAAGGGGAACATAAAGTAATTTGCAAAGCTAGTCACATACCTAGTGAGTGGCAGAGCTAGGCTTTAAATCCATGCAGTCTGCCTCTGGAACTCTGCAGATTCCATAATCCCACTTTGGTATGACTTCCATCTGTTCAAACCCATCATACAACATCCCCCACCACCTCCAACATAGCCTAAAATCCAGGTGGAATCACAAGAAGCAACTCACTCAGTTTTTCTCTCATTACTTGCCTACATCTTAGGCATCCAACAATTCGTGTGGGTGCCAAAGACTAATCTAGGACATTTTCAGGTTTTGCTCACCATCTGACTTCCCGAAGAAGTGCTCAGGGTCACTTGGACCTTGTGGTCAAGTCATTGGAGAAGTTGACATTGAAGTTGAAGGTCGACTCTTAACCTCTACATCTATCTTGCCCTCTTGTTACGCATAGTGTTAGGCATGGTATATGCTCCTTGGAACACATGCCCAGTGAATCCCCAGGTCACAAGGTTTTTATTTATTTCCTTAGCATGTCTTGCTTATTGGCCCATTTTACACCACCTCTCTTTACAAGAACAAGACTGCTTAAATTAATTTGAACTAAATGCACCAAAATGTTAATGGTTAAATGGTTTTTTTTTGTTTCTTTTCTTTTCCTTTTTATAAGTTAAAAAAAATTGAATTGAGGGGGGGCGGAGCAAGATGGCGGAGGAGTAGGAGACCTGGATTTCGTCTCCTCTCAGGAATTCAGCTGGATAGGGATCAAACCATTCTGAACACCTACAAACTCAACAGGAGATGGAAGAAAAGAAGAGCAACA
>NW_027827208.1:0-272 GCF_054177405.1 Leptonychotes weddellii | reverse complement strand
TGGCAGTGGGGTGCTGCAGCATCTCAGGTGCCTTCCAATCTATTATGGGCTGGATTTTGTCCTCAAAAAATTCTTTTTTTTTTTTTTTTTTTTAAAGATTTTATTTATTTATGTGACAGAGAGAGACACAGCGAGAGAGGGAACACAAGCAGGGGGAGTGGGAGAGGGAGAAGCAGGCTTCCCCACGGAGCAGGGAGCCCGATGCGGGGCTCGATCCCAGGACCCTGGGATCATGACCTGAGCTGAAGGCAGACGCTTAACGACTGAGCCAC
>NW_027827207.1:0-272 GCF_054177405.1 Leptonychotes weddellii | reverse complement strand
CTTTTATTTTCCCAGCTCTTTGAAGGTCTGCAATTTATTTGGGGAGATTTCAACACACATATCTTGCTTTTACTTTTTTTTTTTTTTTGGAAGTACGTTTTTTCATAAAATGAATACCTAAGTACCACCACACGTACATGCATTGTTATACACACAGAAAATGCTGGTGCCCTGGAAGTTAAATTTTGAAAATCCAAAAGAATACATAAGCCAACTATTTATATTAATATAACAAGGTCATAGGATCTAAATCAATATATAAAAGTCAAGGG
>NW_027827206.1:0-272 GCF_054177405.1 Leptonychotes weddellii | reverse complement strand
CTTGTTGTTAGAGGGGGAAGCTTTCTTTTCAGCTCTCTGCTGCCTCGGTGTGAGGAAAACTCTCTTATTGATTTTTTTTAAGGATTTTATTTTATTTTTTATTATGTTATGTTAATCACCATACATTACATCATTAGTTTTTGATGTAGTGTTCCATGATTCATTGTTTGCTTATAACACCCAGTGCTCCATTCAGTACATGCCCTCTTTAATACCCATCACCAGGCTAACCCAACCCCCCACTCCCCTTCCCTCTAGAACCCTCAGTTTGT
>NW_027827205.1:0-272 GCF_054177405.1 Leptonychotes weddellii | reverse complement strand
CAATGGATCGTGGATCACCACATCAAAAACCAATGATGTATTGTATGGTGATTAACATAACATAATAAAATTAAAAAAAAAAAAGAATGAAGACAAAATAAAGACCTATCATCATCCAAAAAAAAAGAAAAGAAAGAGAGCTGTGCATTGAAGATGAGTACATTTATAATTTTGAAATGAGATTTACTACTAGAATTAATGAGAAAAAATTGAGATCACTCTGCCCTCATTAAAATTCATCAGTATATTTATTTACACAGAAGCAGAAATTT
>NW_027827204.1:0-272 GCF_054177405.1 Leptonychotes weddellii | reverse complement strand
TAGTGACAACGGACAGTCTTTTATTACACAAATTCAAAATATGGCCCTCCAAAACTGAATAGCCCTTGATATCTTTTTTTTTTTTAAAGATTTTATTTATTTATTTGACAGAGAGAGACACAGCGAGAGAGGGAACAGAAGCAGGGGGAGTGGGAGAGGGAGAAGCAGGCTCCCCGCAGAGCAGGGAGCCCGATGCGGGGCTCGATCCCAGGACCCTGGGATCATGACCTGAGCTGAAGGCAGTCACTTAACCAACTGAGCCACCCAGGCGC
>NW_027827203.1:0-272 GCF_054177405.1 Leptonychotes weddellii | reverse complement strand
TCTCTCTCTCAAATAAATAAATAAAATCTTAAAAAAAAAAAGAAATCAGAAAGTGTGATGCCTCCAGCTTTGCTCTTTGTCATGATTCCTTTGGCTATTTGGGATCTTTTGTGGTTCCATATGAATTGTAGGATTATTTTTTCTATTTCTGTGAAAAATGTCATTGGGATGTTGTTGGTAATAGCACTGAATTCTATAGATCACTTTGGAGAGTATAGACATTTTTAAAGAAGATTTATTTATTTATTTGAGGGGGGAGGGGCAGAGGGAGA
>NW_027827202.1:0-272 GCF_054177405.1 Leptonychotes weddellii | reverse complement strand
GAACGATTCTGCAAAGAGCTGACCACAGGGAGGATGTTTCAGAACACACAAGTGTTCAACTTGTCTAGTGTGCGTTAATTTGGCAATTGGGCTGAATGATCCAGGAAGGAAGCACGTCCCTGAGGATCGAACCGCTAGAGGCCGCTCTGAGCCAGATCCTTGCTAACCCGTATTGTGAAGTGCAAGCACATCTGAGGGACAGGAAGGCTGCTCAGTAGCACTGGGAGTCATGGCAACACCGGGGTTCCTATTTTTAAACTTGTAGGTGAGCG
>NW_027827201.1:0-272 GCF_054177405.1 Leptonychotes weddellii | reverse complement strand
CAACATACAAGCAAAATTTCAGGTAAAAAATTTCAGGGAAAATGTTAAACAAATGGCTAAAGGCCAAGCAAATACTAGTGTGAGATTATAAAACCACTAGGAGCCAGAGACACAAAAGGAATATTCATTTACTCTCAGTCTCACAAGAAAGATTGGAGTTAGGATTTTACCTTCATGGTCCATACCTACCAGAGAAGAAGAGCAGCCATTTCAAAACATGAAGACTTTTTGTAATGTCCCCATAAAACAAATGTCTTTATTTAAAAAGGATT
>NW_027827200.1:0-272 GCF_054177405.1 Leptonychotes weddellii | reverse complement strand
TGTTTTCTTAGTTTCAGATGTACAATATAAGGATTCCACAATTCCATACATCACCCGATGCTCATCAGGACAAGTGCATTCCTTAATTCCCCTCCCCTATTTAAGCCTTCCGCCCACTCACCTTTCCTCTGGTAACCCGAAGGTTGTTCTCTCTGGTTAAGCCTCTGTTTCTTGATTTGTCTCTCTTTCTCCCTACACTATCACTTATTGATTGATTAAATTTCTGGTGGAGAGGTGGATTATGGTCACCCTAAAGGGTCTTCTCACTGCTC
>NW_027827199.1:0-272 GCF_054177405.1 Leptonychotes weddellii | reverse complement strand
GGTTGGCAGCTGCCTGGTGTCCGAGGGATCCGGCCGCTGCTTCCCTACTTCCGGGGAGCTGTTTCGGGCAGTGCCAGGTGAGACTTAGAGCCGCGAGGCCTCTTGCCGTGCGTGCGCAGACGCCTCCCGGGTGGGGTGACAGGTGTGTGCACGGCCCCCGGTTGTGTGGAGGCGCCGGGCTGGGGGCGCGGGGCCGGCGGGACCCCGGCCGCCGCCGCCGCGGCTGCTGCGCAGGGCGCGGGTTCGCGGAGCGAGCGGGGGTGGCGGAGGCC
>NW_027827198.1:0-2460 GCF_054177405.1 Leptonychotes weddellii | reverse complement strand
AATCTCTAAGAACATTTCCTGAATCATAATTTTAGCCCACCTTTAACATGCCACCATATTCCCATTTCCCCAAGTCACAAATGTCTTTCTCAGTTGTTCAAATCAAGCTCCAATGACCCACACATTCATTGATTATTATCTGTTTTCTTCAAAAATATAAAAGATTTTTGGTAGAAGAGAAAAACAAGAGGAAATGATGGAAATAAGAGGCTAAGGTATAAAGTTCTACTCAAAATAGGGAGAGATATGAAAGTGAACTTTGGAGCATATACACATACATGTAAAATTTCATCTTCATGCAAAATTAAGTATTATCTACATCTTGCAACTAGTTTAAGTCCATCATAGAAAATGAGCAGAACCTTCTGGTGAAGTTAATACAGTGTTCCAGAGTTTAAATACGCGTGGGCATCTTTAACAGCTAGCCTTCCACTCAGTTTTGGCTTTGAAAATACAGTAACTCCTGGGACACTGTTAGGGCTCAGTAAAAGTTACTTACACTTGTAAGAAAATGCTGATAAAAATAGATATGCCATCGTGCCTGAATAACCTTTACTACCTGGTGATTCATCTCTTAGTCTCTGGCACGGTACCTAACTGTAATGTCTTATTAGTAACTTTTCAATTCTCTACAATGCCTAAGTCACCATGCTGTAAAATACAATGCTAAGAACAAAGAATTTAGAATGAAATGAGAACTATGTAAAGGGTTTCTAAGAAACAGATGTGGTGGGCGCCTGGGTGGCTCAGTTGGTTAAGCGACTGCCTTCGGCTCAGGTCATGATCCTGGAGTCCCGGGATCGAGTTCCGCATCGGGCTCCCTGCTTGGCAGGGAGTCTGCTTCTCCCTCTGACCCTCCTCCCTCTCATGCTCTCTGTCTCTCATTCTCTCTCTCTCAAATAAATAAAATCTTTAAAAAAAAAAAAAAAAAGAAACAGATGTGGTGAGTGCCACGAGCAGCTGGCCCCTTGGGGGAAGGGGAAAAGCTGTTAAACCCTGGTTTGTTAAAGGCTCTCTCCGATGCCCACCGCAACCCCTTCAATTGTGCCCTTCGGGAAAAACAAGGTTACAATCGGCTCCTGTCTAGTACACAATGTGTACATGGCAGGAAGAGCATAATGTTTTAATAGGACAACTTCCACAGAGCTGAGGGCAAGTTGACCAGTTCTGTTTCGGTTAATCCCTGGCAAACTCCGCCTGCACTTTCTGCCAAATTTAATCACCCTCACATCCAGCAAACCCCTGGACATTCCTGGAGAGAGGCATCACTAGCACTGTTCTCGAGTTGTTTAAACAAAATAAAACTTTCTTCTTGGATGAAACTGAGAAAGAAAAAACTGGGGGCAGTGGAAGGATTAGCTTTACTGGCATATTAATACAATAGCCTATCCACCTTCCATTCTTTAAAACGAAGGAACAAACTAAGATGATCCAGGGAGTTTTCATTCATAATCTGTTCCCGTACAGATCCGGAGAGGTTTTGAATCAGGTCCTACATAGAAGTAAGGCCTAAGAGGTCTAGTAAAAGTGTCAGTGAAAGTATAGATGTGAGATTTTTCGGTCCTGTTATAAAATGAGATCTCACCCAGCTCATAGTCCAAGAAAATCCCAATGCCTCTGGGGTTCGCGTCTAACCGCAGGAGGGTTGGTGTAGCTCCCACCGCCTCATAGCCACCTTCCTGCCGCTGAATCATCCAGCACTCCTGCCAGGCCCAGGGAGATCTCCTGGCCTTTGCGGGAAGAGAGTCTTTGCAAATCCCCACAGCCCATTCAGACTTGTCTCCCACTTCTACTTCCCAGTAATGCCTGCCAGAGTAAAAATATGGAAAACCCAGGACGATTGTATTGGCTGTAAATCTTTTTGGAAAATGAGGAACATTTTGTTTTCTCTTCGTAAATGTCACACGTTTCTTATCCTCCGAGACAATCAAGTTAGGGTGTGCCGTCTCATGGTCTAGGATAATGTCTACTCTAAATTTGTTTATAATTTTCTGCAAAGCGGAATACTGGGGAGGAAAGCTGCAGCCTTCTCTTCTTAACTGGACTGAGAAAATTGATGGACTGATCTCATCCTCAGATCTCCTGTAGAAATTTTTAATTTGTGACAGCAATTCCAATTCAGACAGCACACTGTTCTCTGCTACTTTACTCAGTAGACCTTTGAGTGTGGAGATGTAGTTTGAAAATGCGGTTATGTTTGCACTGAGCTTCTGCTGCATGTCCTTCTCTTCATCAGCTAACCTCGAAAGAACTGCTGCTTGATCACGTTCTAAAAATTGCTTCAGGCACTCAAATTCAGAGAGTAATTCCTGCCTTTGGTTTTCCACCTTCTCTTTCAGCTCTAAGGGTTTTTTGCTTTGAATGTGTATTAATTTCTGAATGTCTGCCACCTGCTTCTTCAGGGGCCTGATGTAACGGCTGAGCCTCTGCCTGTGATGAGAGGCGGCCTCCTCCAGGGGC
>NW_027827197.1:0-272 GCF_054177405.1 Leptonychotes weddellii | reverse complement strand
ATCTAAAGACCAGCTGGTAACTCCCTGATGATACATTATGAAGAGTTAAATCTGCATAGTTTTCCATCGTAACTGATTTTATACTTCGTTCCAACTCACTGCTTACCTGAAGCTTGATTTCTATGAAAGGCCATGAATAATTTGAAGGGGAAAAGTAAGTCAAGCAAGGGAAGAGGAAAGGACATTTGGTGTAGCACTGGATGTCACAGAACCAGTAAGGTTGAATATTGTCCTAACTGTAGACACCATCCTAAGTGTTAGAGGAAAGCTGT
>NW_027827196.1:0-272 GCF_054177405.1 Leptonychotes weddellii | reverse complement strand
GGAGAAATGTCTGTTCATGTCTTCTGCCCATTTCTTGATTGGATTCTTTGTTCTTGGGGTGTTGAGTTTGATAAGTTCTTTATAGATTTTGGATACTAGCCCTTTATCTGATATGTCATTTGCAAATATCTTCTCCCATTCTGTCGGTTGTCTTTTGGTTTTCTTGACTGTGTCCTTTTGCTCAGCTGCATTCTTAAAGCCTCTTCTGTCTCTCTTTTGCAGTGCAAGTTGGAGTTCCATGCTTGTTCCACTGGAAAAAGCCTCACCATCCT
>NW_027827195.1:0-272 GCF_054177405.1 Leptonychotes weddellii | reverse complement strand
TGGGGGCGGTGCGGAGCGTACCTAACCTCGCTTAGCTAACTCTTCAGTGTTTCACATTATCTGGTGCTTTTTAAAAAGTGGGAGCTAATTAAGTCATGCAGTGGGTGATTTCAAATGCCTGTTTCCCTCTTCTAAAAGCCGGTCCTGGAGGACTTCCAAAAGGCTAAGTGTCATTCGCCAGGTTAGGGCGGAAAAACAAGTATTTGGGAACTTGGAGATGCAGCAGCTCAACCTTCCCCCACGGCGGACGTGCCCCCCCCCCCCCACCGCTG
>NW_027827194.1:0-272 GCF_054177405.1 Leptonychotes weddellii | reverse complement strand
CAGCTGTCCCAGTTCCCAGCCATGGTTTCGTCTGTACGGTACTCCCAACGTGGGCCGTTGGCGTTCCATCCTCGCACTCAGCGCTCCTGTGGACACAGAGTAGGTTTGTTGAGTGGAGGCCCCAAAGCCAAGCTGGGCATGTCCTGTGTGCTCTCGCCTGTAGGTACGTGTCTGATGCCACCGTGGCCACCTTCGTGGCCACCTTGCTGTTTGTCATGCCCTCGCAGAGGCCCCAGTTCAACTTCCGCGGCCAGACCGAGGAGGGTAAGGCT
>NW_027827193.1:0-272 GCF_054177405.1 Leptonychotes weddellii | reverse complement strand
TAACTTGTTGAATTTCACTGCTGTCTCTAGGTTCTGCTGTTGAATACCTGCATTGTATGTGTGTGTATAATTTAAAATATAATTCTGTTAATAAAGTAATGTTTTTATTTTACTTATCTTGTTTATTTTATCCTTATCATGTATTTCAATTCTAAGACATCTCTCATGTGAAAGCTGACCACAATGCATAATTAAGGGATGATTTTATTTAGGCTATTGCAGTAGGTAAATTATTCATTAATGCACAATGTCTCAAAGAAGGAGAAAACTTG
>NW_027827192.1:0-272 GCF_054177405.1 Leptonychotes weddellii | reverse complement strand
TTTTTTTTTTTTTTTATTCTTATGTTAATCCCCATACATTACATCATTAGTTTTAGATGAAGTGTTCCATGATTCACTGTTTGTGCATAACACCCAGTGCTCCATGCAGAATGTGCCCTCCTCAATACCCACCACCAGGCTAACCCATCCTCCCACCTCCCTGCCCTATAGAACCCTCAGTTTGTTTTTCAGAGTCCATCGTCTCTCATGGTTCGTCTACCCCTCCGATTTCCCCTGCTTCATTCTTCCCCTCCTGCTACCTTCTTCTTCTT
>NW_027827191.1:0-272 GCF_054177405.1 Leptonychotes weddellii | reverse complement strand
TGGTGCTGTTCTTGATTGCTGATGGAATCCAGGGCTGTCTCTCCTACCTCTTCCTCCTGTGACGTGGGCTCAGCTTCCTTGAGAAGCTGCTGGAAATGCCATCTTCAGATCCTCTGTGAGACTGACTGAATGAAAAAATCAGGCTTCTTTTTTCTAATTTTTAACACACATTGCACAACTTTCCTATGCACTGACAGTCCTTCTCGTGCTCATTCATTCAGCAAACCCTACTGCACACCTGCAGTGAATCAGTGACGGACAGCCCTGGCCTC
>NW_027827190.1:0-272 GCF_054177405.1 Leptonychotes weddellii | reverse complement strand
CAAAAAGGTTTTTAGTTTGGGGTAGTCCCAATAGTTTATTTTTGCTTTTGTTTCCCTTGCCTTAGGAGACATACCTAGAAAAAAATACTACTACAGCCTATGTTAGAAAAATTACTGCCTATGCTGTCTTCTAGGATTTTTGATTTCAGGTCTCACATTTAGGTCTTTAATCCATTTTGAGTTTATTTTTATGTGTAGTATAAGAAAGTGGTTCATTTTCATTCTTTTGTATGGCTGTCCAGTTTTTTTTTCCCCATTGTATATTCTTGCCT
>NW_027827189.1:0-272 GCF_054177405.1 Leptonychotes weddellii | reverse complement strand
GCTCATGCTCTCTCTCTCTCTAAAAATAAATAAGTAAATCATTTTTTTAAAAAGTCAACAAAAGTTAATAATCCAATTAACAGATGATGACACTGTTTTGAAACAATCTCAAACGTATTGAAAAGTTGCAATAGGGGATTCCTCTCTCTTTATTATTAATAGAGCTCAGAGAAAATAGACAAATACAACACCAAATATACCATACTACATACAGTCTAATAAACATTATTTTAAATGGAAAGTTATGTGAAAACAAAGAAAATTTCATCTCT
>NW_027827188.1:0-272 GCF_054177405.1 Leptonychotes weddellii | reverse complement strand
TGGTTCCAGAAAGAACATTAGATGGAATGTGATATTTAGCTACGTACAACAGGAGTTAAAGTCATATATTTCTTTTTTTTTTTCTTTTTTTAAAGATTTTATTTATTTATTTGACAGAGAAAGACACAGCGAGAGAGGGAACACAAACGGGGAGTGGGAGAGGGAGAAGCAGACTCCCCGCCGAGCAGGGAGCCCGATGCGGGACTCGATCCCGGGACTCCAGGATCATGACCTGAGCCGAAGGCAGTCGCTTAACCAACTGAGCCACCCAG
>NW_027827187.1:0-2460 GCF_054177405.1 Leptonychotes weddellii | reverse complement strand
GGTTTAAGAAACATATGTCAACACATTTCTTTCACTAAATCTCAGTTCAGTGGATATAAGTGTACATATCTTGCTAAGTCTCTTTATAAAAATAAGATTTTAAAGTAGAGAATTTCTGTAACTATTGAAAGGTACATTATGTTACATTGATTTCATGATCCCACCCAATTCACACAAATACTGCCAGATAATTTTTGCTGCAGTCCTTTGGGCAATTCAATTACACAATGCAAATGAGGCTGCATATTTCAAATTCAATTACAGATTTCCCTAGGAAAAAACTATAAAACAACAAACACCTCTGGAAAGCCTATGAGAAAGAGAGAGAGAGAGAGTTAATTTTAAATATAGGTACCAGATTATTTATTAAAATGACCATGTTTACGATATTAGTCAACTTGGGCTGCTATAGCAAAACACTACAGACTGGTGGCTTAAACAACAAAAATCTATTTTCTCACACTTCTGGAGGCTGGAAGTCCAAGGTCAAGTTGCCAGTAGGCTTGGGTTTCCTAAGGCCTCTCTCTTTTGCTTATAGACTTCCACCCTCTCTCTGTCTCCTCACATAGGCTTTTTCTCTGTGTGCTCACACTCTTGGTGTATCTTCCTCTTCTTATAAGGACACTAGTCCTATTGAATTAGGACCCCACTTCTATGACCTCATTTATTCTTAATTATGTCTTTAAAGGTTTCGTGTCCAAATACAGTCACATTGAGGGTTAAGGCTTCAACTTATAAATCTGGGGTGGGGGAGAAAGACACAATTCTGTACATAACATTTACCAAATAATTATGTTAAAAGAAGAAAATCATTCTTTGAAGTGTAATTTCCCTTAGGAATTTACAATGTACATGAGTGTAGATAGGGATGATAGGACTTGCAGTGTTGATCACTACTGTTCACTAAACATTTCTGGCTTTCTGCATTCTGGGTATGGAAAAGCATTGTACATCTTAGGACGACTGTGGTTGAGAGAGACCAAGTGATTAGTTCTGTCCAGTGAGTGGATAACAGAAATTATGGCTGTCATTTCTGAGCCAGAGCATACAGTTGTTGGTATATGCTTTCTCCAAAGTGTTACTCTTCTGCCATATACACAAGCAATGTTCTAGATAGTGATAGTAAAGATCCAGCTGTATCATGTATATCATGTGGCAAAACCTAACCTATTCTGGCTGATACAAGAATCGGTACAGGAAGTGGGTACTAATACAACAACGGAAAGTTAATACATAATAGAAATGGCAGAGGCAACAAAGATACAGTTACTGGAGTGGTTAGAGTAATAGTCATCTATGTATACAATATAGAAAAACTTGTCAAAGGCATATCATGTATATAATAATTTTGTGTTCCTGATAACAGTAAATTATTAGCCTGGGCTCTATTTGGTAAGGTGGTATGAAAAAAGATATTAACATAGAAATGAATTGTCTGATTTGTAAGCAA
The DNA here is from genome assembly GCF_054177405.1 of Leptonychotes weddellii. Taxonomy (NCBI): domain Eukaryota; kingdom Metazoa; phylum Chordata; class Mammalia; order Carnivora; family Phocidae; genus Leptonychotes; species Leptonychotes weddellii. The sequence continues at coordinate 1,010 of NW_027827187.1, read as the reverse complement.
AAATGATAGGAGATAAAGAAAAAATCATAAATTTATAGAGTTGAGTATCTGGAGGAGGTAACTGCTTCTCACCTCCAAAGAGCAGAAATAAAAATCGAATAGCAAAGTACATTAAAACCCTACAGGATTATTTCAATATTACTTTTACCCTCATGGTAAAAATTTTGCACTGGATTTAAGTGGTGCCCAGTAAATCCTTTCAATTGAACAAAATGGATCAACGATAAAGGAATAAAGGAGTGACACCTCCACAATGCCAATGTAGCCACAAATAAGTTCAGAGAAACATAGAGCAGAGAAGCAAAGTGTGACAGTTAATTTTAAGTGTCAACTTGGCGAGGCTGTAGTCCTCTGTTGATTGGTCAAACACCAGTTTAGATGTTTCTGTGAAGGCATTTTTTTAAAATGTGATTAAAATTTAAATTAGTAGACTTTGAGCCAAATAAGATTAATCTCCAGGATGGGCCTCATCCAATCACTTGAAGGCCTTAAAGGCAAAAGCAGGCTTCCCAAAAAAGAAACAATTCTACCTCAATACTACACCATAGAAATCATGCCTGAGTTCAGACACAACCTGCACAGTCAGCTCTCCCCAGAATTTCCAGACTGCCGATCTACTCCGCAGATTTCAGACTTGCCAGCCCCAAGATCTCATGAACCAATTCTATAAATCTCTCAGTTTCTGTTTCCCTGGAGAACATGACTGATGCACAAAGAAAGAGAACACTAAAAAGTACATCTGAAATGTGACTATTGACAGAAAGTCACATTCAAATAGTTAAGAAGCCTATTAGAATCTTGAAAACATCATACTGACAAAGAGATAAAAAATTGGATTAAAAGACTGTTGAATCTCAGATCTGTACCTCTGAAACAAATAATGCAATATATGTTAAGAAAAAAAAAAGAAGAAGAAGAAGGTAGCGGGAGGGGAAGAATGAAGCGGGGGAAATCGGAGGGGTGGACGAACCATGAGAGACAATGGACTCTGAAAAACAAACTGAGGGTTC
>NW_027827186.1:0-272 GCF_054177405.1 Leptonychotes weddellii | reverse complement strand
TGGCATACTGGAGGCCCAATGACATTCAGGAACAATCTGATCATTCACCAAACTGCCAAAACACACACTACATAACTTTAAATATTTTATTTAAAAATCTTAACTTTAAAAAAAAGAAAAAAACCTAGATACATTCCAAAACACTTGTTAATAGTAGTAACTAGAGAAAGGATTTTACCATCTTACTTGAGTACTGACATAGACTGTCGTCAACAAAGGTCCTGCGGTTTACAGATGGATACCGTGCAATTTTTCTCCTATTATACTAATCA
>NW_027827185.1:0-272 GCF_054177405.1 Leptonychotes weddellii | reverse complement strand
TTCCTGAGAGGAGACGAAATCCAGGTCTCCTACTCCTCCGCCATCTTGCTCCGCCCCCCGGTGATTTTTTTTAAAAAAAAATTGTAGTTAACACTAAAAAGATGAGGAATCTATTTGCTCTTGTGAAGAAATGATACAGTAATATGGAAATCTCTTGTCCCCGTATTTTCCCCAAAGGGACATAAGGAAAAAGAGAGAAATAATTCTCTCTTCAATATATCATCTTGGGACTGGCCTAGCAAGTCAACCAGTTTGAATATTTCTTCCATTTT
>NW_027827184.1:0-272 GCF_054177405.1 Leptonychotes weddellii | reverse complement strand
TGTGCACGAACAATGAATCATGGAACACTTCATCTAGAACTAATGATGTAATGTATGGGGATTAACATAGAATAAAAAAAAAAAATTTCCCTTCCTAGCTGATCACAACTGTGATTATATGTTTATTAGTGCATTTTCCTCCATTAGACTGTAAGTTTCATGTTGGCAGATACCATGAACATCTTTTACATTACTGAATTCCTTAACCTGACATAGTACTCACACATAGGAAGTGCTCAAAAAATTCATTGAGTGGATTAATGAAACTGAGT
>NW_027827183.1:0-272 GCF_054177405.1 Leptonychotes weddellii | reverse complement strand
TCTGGAAAATTCCCAAAGTTATTAAAAATACTAATGAGGAGGCACCTGGGTGGCTCAGTCTTTAAGTGGCTGCCTTTGACCTGAGTGATGATCCCAGGGTCTTGGGATTGAGCCCCTTGTCGGGCTCCCTGCTCAGTGGGGAGTCTGCTTCTCCCTCTCCCTCTGCCCCTCCTTGTGCTCTCTCTCTCTGTCAAATAAATAAATAAAATCTTTAAAAAAATATTAGTGAAACATGCATTCACTATTTATTGGACTTTAAATAGAATATTTTA
>NW_027827182.1:0-272 GCF_054177405.1 Leptonychotes weddellii | reverse complement strand
CTTGATGTCTTGCCAATTTTCAATCATACAGAAACCATAGATGGTTTTGCAACTATTTTTGTGTTGTCATTACGAAAACATACCTCGAGGCCGGAAGAACAGGATGGCTGTAAGTGTGTAGCTCGACTTACACCTCTTAAATATGGAGGCAGAAGCGGGTCTCCAGGTGTCTCCTGGCTTACGGGCGGGCCTAGGAAGGCGACATAAGCCTGTCGCCGGTGAATTCCCGGATACTCACTCATTAACCAAATACATGCCGAGCGCCTACTATG
>NW_027827181.1:0-272 GCF_054177405.1 Leptonychotes weddellii | reverse complement strand
CACCTTTAGAAGTTGCACTTTGCTGTTACAGTGCTTTCTGGGTTTACTGCATCAGTTAGCCCCCACTCTCTCTTTTATCTTTAGCCTGTCTCTTCCCTCACTCCTCCTCCTTATCCCATAAACACAATCATCTTAAAAAACAAATCCTTTTTTGACACTGTATCCCCTTCAAGAAACCATCCAATCTTTCCTCCTCTTTCTACCCGAACATTGATGACTCACAGTCTTCATTTCATCATCTCCCAGTTACTATAACTCATTATAAACTCCTT
>NW_027827180.1:0-272 GCF_054177405.1 Leptonychotes weddellii | reverse complement strand
TAACTTCTTATATAAAACCTCAGTGAATGCCAAAGTTATATTAAAATTACTATTAAAAAGCATTTTTCTTCATTGAGGTGAAGTGAGACCTCTGTATGAGTGGCCAAGCTTTGAGAATGACAAAGGATAGATGATTAGCCTATCCCAAACACTTACCTAGCAACACATTGAGATGGCGGGCTTTGACAAGCCACCTGCATTGTATCTTTGACTGTAATGAATACTGTATGTTTAAGATAACAGAGGCCCTGGTAGCAAAAGTAACTTTATCT
>NW_027827179.1:0-272 GCF_054177405.1 Leptonychotes weddellii | reverse complement strand
TTTTTTTTTTTTTTTATTCTTATGTTAATCCCCATACATTACATCATTAGTTTTAGATGAAGTGTTCCATGATTCACTGTTTGTGCATAACACCCAGTGCTCCATGCAGAATGTGCCCTCCTCAATACCCACCACCAGGCTAACCCATCCTCCCACCTCCCTGCCCTCTAGAACCCTCAGTTTGTTTTTCAGAGTCCATCGTCTCTCATGGTTCGTCTACCCCTCCGATTTCCCCTGCTTCATTCTTCCCCTCCTGCTACCTTCTTCTTCTT
>NW_027827178.1:0-272 GCF_054177405.1 Leptonychotes weddellii | reverse complement strand
TAGGGTCAAACTGTAGGCCGATGGGCTTGAATCAAATCCTGTCATTGACTGCCTGTATTATTTTCAGGTAGCTGACTAAACCCTTCAAGCATTTTTTTGTAAAACATTTCCTTTTATTTTTTTGCAAAATAGGAATAATAACATCATCTGTATTATAAAGTCCCTGTGATAAGTAAATGAGGTAATCCAAATGCAGTGCCTGGGAATGGATCATCAAAGAGTAAGCATGCAGTTATTGCTAGTTATTATAAAAACAACTATGAATCTTTCAC
>NW_027827177.1:0-272 GCF_054177405.1 Leptonychotes weddellii | reverse complement strand
ATTCATAGAAGGAACACAGTTTGAGCAGTAAAAAAGTCAGGAAAATTAAATACAGAAACAGTCTGAACTGTACAATATGTCTCCTCTTTCATTAAAAGAATGAAATATTGTCAGTGTCCTTTATAGTTTTAATTAAGTATGTCAGTATAATACTTAATTGAGAGAAATATGCAAATGATTGTTGCTTTATAAGGCCAAACACAGCATACTGCAAGCACCCATCTCATTATATGTCTATGCAGAAGTCTTGTGCAGATTAAGTTATTATAGGT
>NW_027827176.1:0-2461 GCF_054177405.1 Leptonychotes weddellii | reverse complement strand
CTTAATGCACCACCCAGGCGTCCCAATATATCCAACAGAAATGTTTAATGTTCACCTAAAAGATACAGAATGTTCATAAAGGCACTATTCATATACCCTCAAACTATGGAAACTAGCCAAATGTCCATCACCAATAGTACAGATAAATAAAACATGGCATACTCACACAAAGAATTTTTTACAACAATGAAAATTAACAAACATGCAACAAGATCATTATGAACTGAATTGTGCCCCCCACAAATTCGTATGTTGAAGTCCTAACCCCCAATGTTACTATATTTGGAGGTAAGGTCTTTAAAGAGTTCAGTGAGGTCATAAAGGGGTGGGATCCTCTTCCAATAAATCGGTGTCCTTATAAGAAGAGGAAGAGATGCCAAGGATGCACAGGAACAGGAGACAGTGAGAATGTGTTGTCTGCAAGTCAAGGAGAGGAGCCTCAGGAGAAATCAAACCTGCCAAATCTTGATCTTGAACTTCCAGGCTCCAGAGCTGTGAGAGGATAAATTTCCATTGTTGAAGCCACCCAGAATATAGTATTTCGTTATGGCAGTCCTAGCAAGCTAATACATCATGGATATAACACATTTTGTTTTTCCATTATCAGTTGGTGGCATTTGTGTTGTTTCCACTTTGGGGCTATTATGAATGATGCTGCTATGAACATTTATGTACAAGTTTTTGAGTGAACATATGTTTCCATTTCTCTTGAATATATTTTGAAGTGTGTGCTGGGTCATGTGGTAACTCTGTGTTTCAACAAATTAAATGTTTAAAAGTATAAAGGAATCCATAAAGATAAGAGCAGAAACTCATGCAACAAAAAAATAAAATACATAGGATGATCAAAGTCAAAGGACAGTTCTGGGTTTACATTAATAAAATGTAAAAGCCCCTAGGAAAACCAATAAAAGAAAGAAGGCATTAATTACCAGTATTAAGAATGAGAAAAGGACAGAGCTACAGATCCTACAGACGTTATAAAGATAATAAGATGATGAACCACCAATGTCTTCAAATACATTGAAAATCTGAGTTTGAGAAAGATGCTACAAAACCACAACTTACAAAAACCAACAAAAGAAGGAACGGAAAATCTAAATAGTACTATGTCTATTAAATGAATGGAATTCATAATTTAAATCTTCCAACAAGAAAACTCTAGTCCCAGATGGCTTCACTGGCAAATTCTAATAAATATTTAAGAAAGAAAAATATCGTGATTACACATACTCTTTCAGAAAATAGAAAAGAGGAAACATACCCAAGCTCAAATTATGAGGCCAGCAAAACCTTGTTACTAAAACTTACCATGGATGGGGATGCTTGGGTGGCTCAGTCAGTTAAGTGTCTGCCTTGGGATCAGGTCATGATCCCAGGATCCTGGGATCGAGTCCTGCATCGGGCTCCTTGCTGAGCTGGGAACCTTCTTCTCCCCCTGCTTGTGCTCTCTCTCTCTCACTCTGACAAATAAATAAATAAATCTTAAAAAAAAAAAAAAAGCCTACCAAGAATATTAGAAGAAAGGAAATACGTAAGTCAATCTTGCTAATGAATACAGATGCAAATAAAGTCCAAAACAAAATAACAGCAAAGTGAATTCAACCATATATTAAAAAGATAATACACCCTCAAAGTTTGTGTTATTCTAAGAATGCAGGGTTGGCATAAATTTGAAATTAATCATTTAAACTTACGATATGAACAGAATAAAGGAGATGAATCATATAATCAAATGATAGATTTTTCAATTTAAAAAGTAAATTAAATTCAAAATTAAAAATTTTAAAAAGTAATGAAAGTCAACCTCCACTGATGGTCAGCCCACACGTAGACTCTTAGGTACTTCCCTTAACTTAATCCAATCTCCCGCTCTTCCTAACTTCCCCATTCTTCCACTGCGACCTGAACCTCAGGACCGCCCTCAGCAATATGCCCTCAATAAACAATAAATCTTGTCTGCAAACATTCATTTTCCCTCCTTGCTTTCACTGAAATCTGGTTCTGCCTGAGAACATCACTCTTCTTAGAGCCCTCTCATGCAGCAGCTGGGCTTTCTCCTATCCCCCATAGATCACAAGCCCAGGGGTGGGCTAGGGGTCCTCCTTGCTCTTCTTTGACTTTTCTAGACTAATTATCTGTCTTTTTCTCTACAAAACCACTGTTTCCTTGAAGTCTGTGCCCTTAGACTATACCAGCCCCTATTCTTATTGAAGCCTTCTACCAGCTGGCAGGCTACTGTCCCTCACTCATTGAGGATTTTCTTTTTTAAGATTTATTTATTTATTTGAGAGAGTGAGAGAGAGAGGAGGAAGAAGAGCAGAAGAGAGGGAGAGAATCTCAAGCAAACTCCCCCTGAGCGTGGAGCCCACACGGGGTTCGATGTCGAGACCTCGAGATCACGACCTGAGCCGAAACCAAGAGTTGGGGCGTAAGTGACTGATCCACCCAGGTGCCCCTC
>NW_027827175.1:0-272 GCF_054177405.1 Leptonychotes weddellii | reverse complement strand
TTAAGTATGTCTGTGAGGGTGTTTTGGGGTGCGATTACAGTTGAATCTGTTGCCTGAGCCAAAGCAGATTGTCCTCCCTAATGTGGGAGTCCCGCATCCAATCAGTAGAAGGCTTGAGTAGAACAAAAAGGCTGACATTCCAGCTGGTAAGAGGGAGCTGCTCCTGCCTTTCTTCCAGCTGAAGGCACTGGTCTTCACTTGTCATCCAGCTGAAGGCACTGGTCTTCACTGGTCATCCGGCTGAAGGCACTGGTCTTCACTGGTCATCCGGC
>NW_027827174.1:0-272 GCF_054177405.1 Leptonychotes weddellii | reverse complement strand
TTCTCCTTCCTCCCCTGGGAGGAGCGGCGCAGGAGCGCACCGCAGGAATCTGCTGGGTTTGGAGACTCCAAACGGGGTCGTGTGCCAGAGATAGGAATGCTCGGTCACAGGCTGGGTGATAATGGAGTGCGGCCAGAGACTGGGGAGACAGGAGTGATTGACTGCTTTTCTCTGAGGGCTCACTGAGGAGTGGGGCCCCGAGTTCTTGGCTCCTCCGGGGCGGAGATTGGGAGGCTGCCATTTTCACTCTCATCCTCCAAAGCTGTATGGAA
>NW_027827173.1:0-272 GCF_054177405.1 Leptonychotes weddellii | reverse complement strand
GGCTCAGGATCAAGCCCCACATCGGGCTCCTGGCTCAGCGGGGAGCCTGCTTCTCCCTCTCCCTCTGCCTCTCCCCCTGTTCATGCTCTCTCTGTATTTCTGTGTCTCAAATGAATAAGTAAAATCTTAAAAAAAAAAAAAATTTGATTCCTTTTGAGGCGGGGGCAGGCATTTAGGTGGGGGAAGGCATTTAGAGAGACAGTACAGAAGCCTCAGAAGGATCTAGTGTATGGATCTTCATGCTTTTCTTTCTTTAGCACCCTTGATTTTCT
>NW_027827172.1:0-272 GCF_054177405.1 Leptonychotes weddellii | reverse complement strand
GTCCTTGCCTTTTATCTTGACATGCCATGCCCTTGTTGATGTAGCCCAAGTTATTCTCCACTCATTTTCCATCAACCTTCCTCCACAGGCACGGTCATTATTGGTCATTATCTTACCGTCATTCAAACATGTCCTGTATCCATCTAACTCTGTACCTTTGCTGCCTCTTCACATGTCTATCACCTAATCCCATTTTTTTTCTAAAAAATGAGATTTATATAACCCTCCTAATTGAAGTAGATTTGGATCTAAAGCTATAAACCTGTCCTATG
>NW_027827171.1:0-272 GCF_054177405.1 Leptonychotes weddellii | reverse complement strand
TCACATCCAAACATACTATATATTTACCTATTACTCTTATCCATCATATGTCTCCCCTCCCTATAATGCCAGCTGCATGAGGGCGGGGGTCTTGTCTGTTTTGTTCATCACTGTGTCTGCCGTACCTGACATGGCCCTTGGACCACCCCCACGTTGCCAGCCCCCAACATGCATGTGCTTGGTACTACTTGGGGTGTGATTTAACTAGAGGGGACCAACTGATATTGCAGGCACAGGGCCTTTGTAAAATGGGGACTGCAGTAGCATTTGGC
>NW_027827170.1:0-272 GCF_054177405.1 Leptonychotes weddellii | reverse complement strand
ACTGGTGAAGGCTTTACATCCCAACCCAGTCTATAAAGAATGGAAGTGGTGCCTGCTTCTTCAAAGGTGCAGACAACAATGCAAGGGCACAAAAATCAAAGAAACATGACGTCACCAAAGAAACTAATAAAACTCCAATGACTGACCCTAAAAAAATGAAAAACTATTAACTGTGTGACAAAGAATTCAGAATAATCCTTTTTTTTTATTCTTATGTTAATCCCCTACATTACATCATTAGTTTTAGATGTAGTGTTCCATGATTCATTGTT
>NW_027827169.1:0-272 GCF_054177405.1 Leptonychotes weddellii | reverse complement strand
TATCAATTCCTTTTATAAAATCTTTTATAATTTTCATCTTTACAGTCATATTCCATCCCTTCATTGTATTTACCCTTATTTTTGTACATATATAAGTTTTTCTTTCTTTAAAATTTTGGGAGGCACATTCTTCCAACAGACCAAAATATGCCCAAAATCTAGTGTGTGGCACTGATCTATTCACCAGGCTGATCATATTTGATCATATTCTTTCTTTTTTCTTTTTCTTTTCCTTTTTCATTTATTCTTTTTTCTTTCTTTCCCTTTCTGTT
>NW_027827168.1:0-272 GCF_054177405.1 Leptonychotes weddellii | reverse complement strand
ATTTAAAGCCTTCCAAACCTACAAATGTGCACCATAGCTTGCAATTTACATATTTCATGATAGGTTTTTAATTCTCATTATCCAGCTTAGTTTTAAAGGTGATGTTTATTTACCTGTGCTCTAATACCTTCTCTTGCCAGAGAAGAGACACCCACCCTTGTCACCACATGCTTGAATATTAGAGGGAAGCTTCATGGGCCGCCCGCCTCCCATGGTTTGCTCTCACCAGGAAGCCAGGTTGATCTGTGAAGCCTGATTTGTGAAGACACTTT
>NW_027827167.1:0-272 GCF_054177405.1 Leptonychotes weddellii | reverse complement strand
TGAAAATTTCAAACACAAATATATAGAAAATAAGACAGTTATAATATTCTCTAACAAACCTTAACATTTACCATGTTTTTACAGGAACGGATTAAAGAGACAGAACAATGGCAGCCATTTGCAGGACTGTCATCACCTGGGACTGAGCACTTCCTGAGAGCTAGCTGCTATGTTTTGCTTGGGGGAAAAGCAGAGAAAATCTTGTTTTCATGGCTACAAAGTTCAATATGTGTGAATCTGTCCATATCTCAGCATTTTCAATGCTGTCACTC
>NW_027827166.1:0-272 GCF_054177405.1 Leptonychotes weddellii | reverse complement strand
GGCTGAAACGTATCCACTGAGTTTAATAATTAGGTCATTCAGGGACTGAATTTAGTAAGAGAGACAGTTCCAATTGGGCAATTTTAAGAAAGATCCATGTGAAACTATACAAACCGACTTGCAGTTTGATGGCTGTGTTCGAGTCACAGCTTTAACAGGAAGGATGAGAACTCAAGTGTTCTGTGACACGCCAGGCCTTGCTCTCGTTGCTCAGCTTGAATGTTATCTTAATCTTGACAGAACCTACGAGGACAGTGCTGCTATGTCCACTT
>NW_027827165.1:0-2461 GCF_054177405.1 Leptonychotes weddellii | reverse complement strand
ATCCAGATATGCAGTCCCAGATCTCCAATGAACCATACTGATGCTTCCTTGTTGATTTTATGTACTTATTTTTCCTCAGGTTGCTACTAAACATAAGTTCTTCTCTTCATACTAGGTATTTTGTGTCAGCTATTACAGAATTAGATTGTTTATGGCATTGGTATGAGAATAAAGTACTTACAGACAGTGGATTAGTGGTCCAATTAATGGACCATACATTGCAGTTTGAAAAACACTGATCTATTGTGACTCCTTGAGAATTGTGAATATATATCTATGTTATGTCCTTCCTACCACAATTGCTTTTATTTCAGAAAAAGATTTGGGATAAGCCATGTTATGCATTGGAGATTTTTTTTAACCACTAACTGAGAATTTCTGTTAGATTAAAGGTACCACAGTGAAGACTAAAAATATGTTCACCATCATTGTGGAATCAAATAGCCTGTAACTGTCCCCCTTTCACACGACCAGAGAGTAAATCCAGATACATTATGTGTTTAAAAGGAGTATCAGGATTTTTCTTTTACTTATGCTTATCTGTTTCTTGAATAAATGAAAGACTACTTTCTAGAGTATTATTCCAGCATACTTACAAGCTTTAAATGTTCCTTAGCAAAAGACAAAAGAAAACATTTTAAACTTTGGTTAAGCAAAGTGATATATAATGTTTCACTTTGTATACCTATTTTAATATAGTGTCAGTGAGCCATACAGGTTTTTTTTCCCTCTGTTTACTGGTCCACATTCCTGTGTCAATAAAAAAGTTGCCTCTCATTTTATACTAAAATTTACTTTCTCCCCAAATGAAAACAACGCTTCCTCTTTTTTATTAGATTAAATTATTTACAGGAGGGATGGTAAATCATGCAATGCTTGTGATAAAAATTGTTTGCACCAGTTCTTTATGAGGCTTATATTACTGGTGGAAGTTGACCATGCATATTTCTGAAACAAATTTAGCCAGCTGATAATGCTAACCCTTAGGATTTGGAGAAAAGCCAATCCTTTGTAAATTATATTCATATTTCCTCTGGCTCCAAGTTACCAACATTGTTCACTCTCTTATAGAAGTCAGTCAGTTCGTCTTTTCTAAAAGCTAACCTTTCCCAGTGAGCCATTATTGGTGACATAACCTTATCTTCTACTTCAGTGATGAATTCCACAGGTCACTGGCAGGTAGGTAATGGTATTCAAAACGCAGAAGGCGATGAGGAGATTAGGAGGATCTGTGTCACTGGAGTTAGACTCTGAAAGCTAGAAAGGAGTCCTGAATCCCATTGTTGGCTCAGTCAAGATTTGACTTTTAATATCTTAGTTGAACTTAACCATGGTGTCTTTCCTGTATAGTATTGCAATTTGTGGTAAATTTGTCTTTAGCAATCTTCCAAGTGAAGATTTTTTCCAAGTGGAATATGAATGAAAATTATATTTGAACAATTAAGATGGATATAATTTTGTTTTTAATAAATATATGCAGAAGTTTAGAGCAAAAATCATCCATGATGTTCTCTTCTGCCCTTGATAATGTATGGGATCCAATACATGCCATGCTTGGATGAACTGCACATTTAGGCACATATGCATCTCCAAGTGCCAAAGAAGGATCGTCTATTGTTATTATATCCTCCATCAGTCTTCACAGAGGATTGAAGTTCAAGAAAATAAGAGAGTAAACTAAAGAAAAGGACTTAAATGAGTTCATCAATAAGAATTATGTTAGATATTTAACTTACATTTCCCTTCAACACACTCATCACACAAAATTTGCAAATAACCTAGGAGGCAGTCTAATTATCATATGGCCCCTTGGTATTTAAATATATTTCTAAAACTACTAAAAAAAATACATAAAGTATCTGCCAAATTCTCAGAGTTTATAAACCTATAAACCACATTTGTAACCTGCAATGTTTTTTGTTTTGTTTTGTTTTGTTTTAGAAAAGCATTTTTTAGCATTTAATGAACCTCTTTCCACCTGGCTTCAAGCTACCAGGACATAGCACCACCACGACCCCAGTCTTGGTCTTCTCCTCAGTTCTTCTACTGAAGAATTTGTCCTTCACGATGACAGGCTGTTTCGGGAACTTTCCCTTCCCCAAAATTTGTAGTAGCCCAATCACACCACATCAATCATAGGAGCAGCTCCAGTCTTGTTTTGGGCAGCATTTACCCATGTCTGTTCCTAACCAAGGTCTACAGTTTTTCAAGGTTGACAGCTGGGCAGAAGCTCTGGTTCCTTTTTAAGCAGTAATGCCTCATACCAACTTTTCCAAAGTAGCTTAGGTGATATTTGTCAAAGTTGATCCTGTGTTGGGGCGCCTGGGTGGCTCAGTTGGTTAAGCAACTGCCTTCGGCTCAGGTCATGATCCTGGAGTCCCGGGATCGAGTCCCGCATCGGGCTCCCTGCTCAGCAGGGAGTCTGCTTCTCCCTCTGACCCTCCACCCTCGCATGCTCTCT
>NW_027827164.1:0-272 GCF_054177405.1 Leptonychotes weddellii | reverse complement strand
TTCCTGTATGTAACTGCAAATGCTTCCATTTGAGTCCTGAGTCATCACCATAACCACATAGGACAATGGCATGTTCATTTTGATACTGCTGTATTTATTTAATAATGATAATAATTGCCATACCACACGTTTGAATCCCATTTTATCCCTATGTGGTGACATTTAATTCTTTCTTTTTAAATTTTATTTTATTATGTTATGTTAGTCACCATACATTATATCATTAGTTTTTGATGTAGTGTTCCATGGTTCATTGTTTGCGTATAACACCC
>NW_027827163.1:0-272 GCF_054177405.1 Leptonychotes weddellii | reverse complement strand
CTAATGTACCCATAAATAAAAAATACGCTATTTATACATTCAACAAACTTAAATATTGTAACTCAGTGCAAAAGTAAAATAAAAATGTTTTCTTATTTGCATCTTTATTATGTTTTGTAAACAGGCACCTGGGGGTATACTGTCTCTCTCTTTTCCCTTTGGCTATGACTTTGGAAGTCCAATGCTATTCTGATTCTTAATTCTTGATGTAAAGCTTGATTTTCTCCCTGAAAGCTAGCAAATGTCTTTCTTTGTTGTCACTTTACTGAAAT
>NW_027827162.1:0-272 GCF_054177405.1 Leptonychotes weddellii | reverse complement strand
TGAAAATTTCAAACACAAATATATAGAAAATAAGACAGTTATAATATTCTCTAACAAACCTTAACATTTACCATGTTTTTACAGGAACGGATTAAAGAGACAGAACAATGGCAGCCATTTGCAGGACTGTCATCACCTGGGACTGAGCACTTCCTGAGAGCTAGCTGCTATGTTTTGCTTGGGGGAAAAGCAGAGAAAAGCAGAGAAAATCTTGTTTTCATGGCTACAAAGTTCAATATGTGTGAATCTGTCCATATCTCAGCATTTTCAAT
>NW_027827161.1:0-272 GCF_054177405.1 Leptonychotes weddellii | reverse complement strand
TGGGTGTTATACGAAAACAATGAAGCGTGGATCACTACATCAAAAACTAATGATGTATGGTGACTACCATAAGAAAATAATAAATAAATAAATAAATAAATACCCCCCCCAAAAAATGAAGCTGCTCTAAAAAATAAAGCCTATTTAAAAAAAAAGTCATACGATGGACAGACATTGAGATGATAAGTTATATTTTCCTTCTCAGATTATTTTCTAAAAGTTATTTAGACAAAGAACTGAGAGCTAAGACATCCTTTCAAATAATGGTCCTA
>NW_027827160.1:0-272 GCF_054177405.1 Leptonychotes weddellii | reverse complement strand
TTTTATAGAAAATTTAGAACCAAATTATGATCTTGAAAACTTAGTTGGAAGTGAAATAAATTTTCACGCTTATTGAAAGGAGATTCTTTTATCCACAAGATTGCTATTAACTGGAGTTGGGACCACCTAAAGGTGGACTAGTAGACCATTGTCCTGTTTTTCAGACTTCCCTGCTTTCCATCCCCCACCCCCGACCCCCTAAAGCAATTCATTAGTCTAGTGCTGGCACCTGAAATTCTTTTACTCGTCATATTTTAATATAAAAATATATA
>NW_027827159.1:0-272 GCF_054177405.1 Leptonychotes weddellii | reverse complement strand
TCTTTCTGGCTGTAAGGCCCAGAACTCATTTGGTCCCCATGTCATTGCCGCCCAGTTGGACACTAAGCTGGACACTTCAACCCCCCCCCCCATATACTTACAAGCGCTTAGAACCATCCCTGTGCCTAGAGCTCTTGATTATGGCCCCCAGCCTCAGGGCCTTTGCAACCCATGGGCCCTCTGCGTCAACTGTCCGTTCCCTACCTTGTTTACCTGTCAAATCCCTTAAGACTCAGCTCGGGGAAGGCCTGCTCCCCCAAAGCCTGGGCTCT
>NW_027827158.1:0-272 GCF_054177405.1 Leptonychotes weddellii | reverse complement strand
TGACTTGAGCTTAAATCAAGAGTCGGACACTTAGCTGACTGAGCCATCCAGATGTCCGTTTATTAATTTCTTTTTAAAAACAAGCTTCTGTATGCTGCTTTTCTTTTCCCTTGGGAATGGTCATCCCAGTCCTCATGAGCCATAAAGTCATTCCTTTAATCCTCATGAGTACTTGTTCAAGATGCAACTCTTAGGAGAAGGAACCATGAGTAGCTTCTCTCAGAGAAGCAAAACCTTCTAACTCCTGGGGAGAATTTCTGTTATATCCACCC
>NW_027827157.1:0-272 GCF_054177405.1 Leptonychotes weddellii | reverse complement strand
ATCCTGCCATCCTTCCTGCCATCCTTCCTGCCATCCATCCTGCCATCCATCCTGCCATCCATCCTGCCATCCTTCCTGCCATCCTTCCAGTGTAGAGTGCTCAGGAGTCAGGCTGCCCTGGGTTTGAAGCCAGGTCTATCATTTGGGAACCTTGGTGTGTGGTTTCCTGGGCCTGATCCCCCTGGCAACGGGATGGCAGTGTGTACTTGGTGGGTTGTCGTGAGAATTGGATGGGCTCACCGACGGGAAGCTAAGAAGGTGGCCGTGGTGCT
>NW_027827156.1:0-272 GCF_054177405.1 Leptonychotes weddellii | reverse complement strand
TATATACATTGTTTCTAGGTGAAAACAGTTGAATTTTATCCTCCTTGGCTATATTAATTCTTAGCCTACATTAGACTGTAATGACTCAGAATTAAACCTGCATGGGATTGATTTGTCAGATAGCAAAAAATATCTGCTGTAATGTAGGAGAATGCACTTCTTCTTTTTTTTTTTTTTCTTTTCCCTTCTTTTTTTTTTTATTATTTTTTTTTATTCTTATGTTAATCCCCATACATTACATCATTAGTTTTAGATGTAGTGTTCCATGATTC
>NW_027827155.1:0-272 GCF_054177405.1 Leptonychotes weddellii | reverse complement strand
TACAACCCTCTCCTCCCCCCTCAGAACATAATGTTGATGTTTTTCTTCAGGGATTCCAGTTATGCATATGTTGGATTTTCTTTACCTGTGATCTATTTTCTGTCATTTTTCTCTCTAAAATCTTATTTTTCAATTCTACTCATTTCCAGAGTTCTACCATTAAACTTTTTACTATCTCGCCCCTGATTCTTACATTTCTACTTTATGACCCTGACTTGCTTTATTAAGTTTTTAAAAGTTATAGTAAATGTTTAGTCACAATTTTTACCTAT
>NW_027827154.1:0-2462 GCF_054177405.1 Leptonychotes weddellii | reverse complement strand
CTTCTTCTTCTTCTTTTTTTCTTAACATATATTGCATTATTTGTTTCAGAGGTACAGATCTGAGATTCAACAGTCTTGCACAATTCACAGCGCTTACCAGAGCACATACCCTCCCCAGTGTCTATCACCCAGTCACCCCAACACCTCCTCCTCGTGGTTTCGGGTACTCTACACATTCAGAGAAACTTCTCTAGTAACAAACTATAGAAATGATCCCTGAAAGTATAGTCTTGAGAAATGTGTATATTTTTAAGTCTCCAGGGCAGGGACCACATCTTAAAGTGCTTTGCACAGAACAGGGCAGCTGCAGGTCTACTTGGGCGAAGACTGATGGTAGAGAAGTCCTCCCTCCCTTCCTTCCTTCCTCCCTCCAGATCTGCATTTAGCAAACATTTACATAGTTGACTGTGTCCCAGGCACATTGCTAGGTGCTAGAGATACAGTCTCACCCTCATGGAGCTTACCAGTGAAAAAGACGGAGATGACCAACAAGCAACTCTAGTGTAGTTAGTGCTGTAACAGGTTGGAGGGGTAGAAATAGGGAGAAGGGATGGAAACTAACTTAGGCTGGCTCCCTAGGGAAAGAGGCATTTATGACAAATCCAGAAGGGATTCTCGAGCAGGCCAAGCTCCATCTCATTGCTCATCCTTAGATATTCAAGCCTTCTTTCTTTTTCCAAGAAAGAGGGACAACAAGAAAAGAAAAGCAACCTATAGGCCTGGTGAGACCTGTGCCCTGTTCTTTAGGAAGACAGGGTGGGAGGGGTAATGGAAGGTAGGGAGTGATGCCTGTTGGTAGAGCGACTCTGTACTGAATTCTAGGCTGCAAACCAATGTGTAGGGCTGAAGAAGTCACTGACAGAAGTACCTGGAACTTGGGCACACGGTCCCAGCCACCTCCCTGGGTGACGCAGCCTTCCAGCCCCAATCTGTTTCTGTCCCTACAGGTCTTATAATCCCTTCTCCTAAGGCAGAGACACTTTTGGAGGGTGCACTGGTTTTTGGCACAATTTGTCATTATGCTGGGGTCCTAGAAAAGGGAACAAGGATGGAGCAGCTCTGTGCTCGAGCCAGGCACTGTGTGAGGCACTTAGTCTGCATCACTGCATTCGGTCCTCCCACAAACCTGTAACCGTAAGCAGCCCAGGCTGGAGGCCGAGATCTGGGCTTTCACAGATGGACAGACCTCTGTCTGAATCCCGACTCTACTGCTAATTAGCTGGGCAACCCTGAGCACATTCCCTAACTTTCTGAGCCACAGTATGCATAGCTCTAAGAGGGGAAGATGCTAATCTACTCCAGAGCTAATTGTGAGGACTGAAATAATCATGTCTGAATAGTGTGTGGGATCATATATAGGGGAAGACCCTTTGGGCATAGTGCCTACCTAACACATGGTAAATACCCGGTAAATGGTGGCTTGAAAAATAGGCTGGCATTATGCCAGCTTTATAGGTGAGGAATCTGGGACCCAGATGTTAATTTGCTCAACGTTGCACAGCTAATATACGGGAGTCCTTGGAGTTGAATATAGCTCAGATTCCCAAGTTGGTGTACTTCAACAAAGTCAATTTGGGGGCCTATTTATAAAAGTAAAACATGCTTATTGTTGAACTAAGAAAATAAAGGACAATATCAAGAATAGAAATCACCCCTAGTCTCACTGTATAAGAGACATGTTAGCGTATTTTCATATAGTTTTCCTTCTATGCACTGTTTAATATAATTAGTTAAGTTAGCATATCCATTTTGTATCCTGCTTATTTGCTTTGCATTACACTGTAGGCATTTTTCTATGGCATTGAAACAGCCTGGAATTTTTAATGGCTGCATAATATTCCACTGTTTGGATGCAGCATGAGCTGCTTAGCCATCCCGGCATAGCACTTTTGTGCTGTTTGCAGGTTTTTGCTACTAAAAATTAACATCTTTTATACAAATCTTTGCATCTCTGATGCTTTCTTTTAAAAATGTTTTATCATGGCAAATTTCAAACATAAACCAAAGTTGACCAAAAAAACCCAAAACCAAAACCAAAAAAAAAAACCCCACAACAAAAAAACCAAACCAAAAAACAGAATAAAGAAGTCCAATGTACCCATCACCAAGCCTCAGCGATGATCATGCTCGGCTCATCTTGTTTTTTCCTTTCCCATTTAATTCAAATTCTGGGTATCATGTTATTTGAGTATTGATTTTTTGAAGTCAGATTCCTAACAGAAGATTTACTGAGCCAGAGGGTAGGAACACTTTGTAAGATTTTGGATTTCTTTTGCTTGGATCACTTGCAGAAGGGTTGTACAAATTTGTATTCTCACCCATTGTGCAGGAGAGTGCTGGTCTTTTGCACCCTGACCTGCATTGACCTTTAGTTATAACACACACACCCCTTTTGTAACACACCTTTTGCCAACTTGACAGGTGACAGTGCTTTCTTTATATACATTTGTTTGGTTGTTGGA
>NW_027827153.1:0-272 GCF_054177405.1 Leptonychotes weddellii | reverse complement strand
ATCAGTGAGGGCTTCCCAGCAAGGGTATTAAACCCAATTTGGCCAGCACTAACTCCCCACTGCCACAGCCAAAGAAATGAAAAGAGGAGGCAGAGAGAAGGCAGGTTTGCAATCCGTCCTTGAAAGAGCCACAATCAGATCAAAAACAAACAAAAATCCTTAAAGCCTTTAGATATGCTCATTGAAGCTGCTGATGTGTCATAAACCTTGACATATCATGCATATCCCAAGAGTCTGCAAATAACTGAGCATCCGGAAATCTAATCTCTTAT
>NW_027827152.1:0-272 GCF_054177405.1 Leptonychotes weddellii | reverse complement strand
TACAGTTTTCCAGAGTGGCTGCACCAGCTTGCATTCCCACCAACAGTGTAGGAGGGTTCCCCTTCTCATTTACTTATTTTTCAATTATTTATTAATATTGGTATGGATGCATGGATTTTATATTTTGGGTTATAATCTAATACTTTATTTACTTTATTGCTCAAATTGTTCCAATGTTGACTATGGGAGTTTCTTCAGTTAGCCGTTGTGTCCTTTGAACTGATACTAGAAAACAAGATGTGGGTGCTGGATCTGCTTATTGCAGTTGGGCT
>NW_027827151.1:0-272 GCF_054177405.1 Leptonychotes weddellii | reverse complement strand
ATTCATAGAAGGAACACAGTTTGAGCAGTAAAAAAGTCAGGAAAATTAAATACAGAAACAGTCTGAACTGTACAATATGTCTCCTCTTTCATTAAAAGAATGAAATATTGTCAGTGTCCTTTATAGTTTTAATTAAGTATGTCAGTATAATACTTAATTGAGAGAAATATGCAAATGATTGTTGCTTTATAAGGCCAAAGCTAAATAAACACAGCATACTGCAAGCACCCATCTCATTATATGTCTATGCAGAAGTCTTGTGCAGATTAAGT
>NW_027827150.1:0-272 GCF_054177405.1 Leptonychotes weddellii | reverse complement strand
TTTTTCATGGCTGAGTAATATTCCATTGCATATACATGCCATATCTTCTTTGTATCTTCTTTCTTAACAAAAGGAGTGTTCTTCCCATACCTTTCTGAATTCTCCTTGGAGTCAAAGACAAGGCAGTTTCTCCCTTTATGATCACCCAACGGGATCCAATAGGACCATTCCTTAAGACTATGGATCAGAAATGGGGATGGCAATGCTCCCACTTCAAACATTTTTATCTAATCACTGTCAGTTAAAAAGAAGCACCAGGGGCAGCCTGCAAA
>NW_027827149.1:0-272 GCF_054177405.1 Leptonychotes weddellii | reverse complement strand
CTCGGCTCCCTGCGACGGCCCCACGGGAGGCGGAGGGGACAGGGCGGGGAGGCGGGCTCCCGAGGAGTGGGGTGCTGGGGAGGGGCGGCCGGGTGGGGACATGGGGACCCTCACAGGGATGCACAATTACGCTGAGCGTGGAGGCCAGTGGTCAGGGCTGCACCAAGTGCCGAGCGGTGTTGGGGAGTGGGGTCTGTGCCAGGCCTCGGCCGGATGGCAGAGCCGTACAGACTTGGGGGCCATGTGGGAGCAGTAGGAACCCCAAAGAAGAT
>NW_027827148.1:0-272 GCF_054177405.1 Leptonychotes weddellii | reverse complement strand
TCATTCCTTTTGATGGCTGCATAATATTCCATTGTATATATATACCACATCTTCTTTATCCAGTCATCTGTCCATGGACATCTTGGCTCTTTCCACAGTTTGGCTATTGTGGACATTGTTAGCAACATTTCTTAATGTTGCTTTTTATCTGTAAAATACAGAATATAATAGTACCAGCACACCTGGGTGGCTCAGTCAGTTGAGTGTCTGACTCTTGGTTTTGACTCAGGTCATGATCTCAGGGTCCCGGGATCAAGCCCTGCGTTGGGGGT
>NW_027827147.1:0-272 GCF_054177405.1 Leptonychotes weddellii | reverse complement strand
CCTCCTTGGGGGGGGTGCCTTGCTGTCAAGGTTAGTTTGATCCTGAAAAATGGTTCCTTTTACAAGTCAACTCCCTTCCTTTAGAATAACGTGTGGGGGTTCAGGCACACATTCATTCCACAAGATTTCACTGGGTGTCTACTTTGCCAGGTATTGGGAATCGAGGGATGAACAGGACACTGTTCCTCAAGTTAGATTTTTTTTGTGTGTGTGAAAAGTCATGATGATATTGGCAGTGATTCCTCTAGAGTTCTGGGAATGTCCTGTGACCT
>NW_027827146.1:0-272 GCF_054177405.1 Leptonychotes weddellii | reverse complement strand
AGAAATCTCAATATAAAGTCATACTTTGTTTAGGAGAAAATAAGCTTATTTATTACAGAATATATGGATTTGCCCCTTGCTTTGTTCTGATAACAAAAGCACACAAACATACACACACATGAAGTATAGATGATTTTCATGAGCTCACATTTGTTGATGAAGTGGAGAGATAGGGATAGTAGAGACATAGGGTAAAATCAATAACATGGAATCACTATATAATATATCAAGGCCACATATGTTTTAAACAATAAACATGATATTTAAAAAGT
>NW_027827145.1:0-272 GCF_054177405.1 Leptonychotes weddellii | reverse complement strand
ATTCATAGAAGGAACACAGTTTGAGCAGTAAAAAAGTCAGGAAAATTAAATACAGAAACAGTCTGAACTGTAAAATATGTCTCCTCTTTCATTAAAAGAATGAAATATTGTCAGTGTCCTTTATAGTTTTAATTAAGTATGTCAGTATAATACTTAATTGAGAGAAATATGCAAATGATTGTTGCTTTATAAGGCCAAACACAGCATACTGCAAGCACCCATCTCATTATATGTCTATGCAGAAGTCTTGTGCAGATTAAGTTATTATAGGT
>NW_027827144.1:0-272 GCF_054177405.1 Leptonychotes weddellii | reverse complement strand
TGTGTTGGTGAGGGTGTGGAAGAAAAAGAACTTTGGTGCATTGTTGGCAAGAATGCAAACTGGTACAGCCACTGTGGAAGACAGTATGAAGGTTCTTCAAAATATGAAAAATAGAATTACCCTATTTATTTTTTATTTTTTTGATTTTATTATGTTATGTTAGTCACCATACAATACATTAGTTTTTGATGTGGTGATCTGCGATCCATTGTTTTCGTATAACACCCAGTGCTCCATGCAGTACGTGCCCTCCTTAATACCCATCACTGGGC
>NW_027827143.1:0-2462 GCF_054177405.1 Leptonychotes weddellii | reverse complement strand
GCAGCCGGCTTCCCCGCTCCGATACCTGGGAGCTCTGCCACACTCAGGCACCCCCGGTCTTTCTGTGACCCTGAGGGTCCTGAGACCACTCTGTCCCAGAGGGTTCCACCCCCCGCTTAGTCACCAGAGTGACGTCCCTCAGCGGAGCAGACTTTTAAAAGTTCCGATTTTGTGCTCCGTGATTCTATCACTTGCCAGAAGCGGCAGATGGAGGCCCCTCCCCCGCCATCTATCCTCCCGAATATCGCCTTGGATTCACTTCTCCACACGTCCTACCTTCCAGAAAGTGTTCGCTTTTCTGATGAGAGAGTTGTTGCTCTTCTTTTCTTCGATCTCCTGTTGAGTTTGTAGGTGTTCGGAATGGTTTGATCCCTATCCAGCTGAATCCCTGAGAGGAGACGAAATCCAGGTCTCCTACTCCTCTGCCATCTTGCTCCGCCCCAAAACTATAAAAAATCTTGGGTGCTAGGCCCTTTAGGGGCCTATGGAGCAGCCATTTTAGAGTTCTATGTACTGATGAGCAAAGGTATGGAGAGAACCCATAAAAAGGAATGAAATCTTGCCATCTGCAGTAATGTGGATGGATCTAGAAGGTATTATGCTGAGTGAAAGAAGTCAAATACTGTATGATTTCACCTATATGTGGAATCTTCAACCTCCCTTCCAGGAGCCTGTGGCCGGGGAAAGCTTCCCAAGCGGTCTACGTGGGCCGCCAGGAACCAGGCCCAGGAAGCGCCGTCGCCTTCGTAGCCGCGCCTTGTCCAGGGGTACCTGAAGAGAAGCCCTGGCGTCGCCGCCAGGAGCACCGGGCCTGCTTTCGTGTAGGTCCGTCTCCAGACTGGTTTTCTAATACTACCAGAAACGTCCTTGTGCAAAAGGAGTTTCTCCATTTCAGGTTGTTCTTTCTACCAAACACGGTCACTCTAAGTGCCTGGTTATCTGGAAGAAGACTTTCGTGGATTCTAAGATTTCGCTGAATTTAATTCTCAGAAATAAATGCTAATTTATAAACCCCCTCAAGTAGGAAGGGATTCATGCTTTACCACTTCTTAACTGTAACAACTAATGTTGGTTCTTAATATACCTGTTTGATTCAAAGAAATGTCCAGACATATTTTGACTTCAATTTTTTAAAGTTTTTGTTTATTTTAAACGAGGAGAAAGGAGATACTGGTTTGTGGAAACACCCCCCTCTCTGATCTGTAAGGAAGAAGTTGAAAGAAGGCACAGTTCACAGTTCTGTTCAAATACTGTGAACATGTTCAAGGACTCGAGCTCATGAACAGGATCTCTCCGGTAGGGAGACGCGATATGTTAGTGCACGGTGCCTGCTCCACCCCCCGCCGGCCCCACCCGATGCCCCTGAGGCCCCAGGGCGCATTCTGTGGCTGTATCTGCTGCTTCTGTTCCTCTTCCTGCACACAAAGACCTCCAGGTGACTCATGCAGTCCACAGGCCTGACCCACACATTCTCAAATGACACATTCTCCCCGAAGAAATTTTCCTGCCAGACAATCCCCAGTTGCTAGTCACTGACGGCACGAAAAGGCGAGATGGTGCTGTAAATCCCTGTAGGTGTCACCTGGCCGCGGTGTGATTTAGTGAGACATTATGTTGTCCCCAAATGTCCACGCGCCATTGGCAACAGCGAGTGCGGTCTGACTACTGTCTGCTGGATAGCGCAGATTTTCTTTATTTTTATTTAAATTTAATAGTTGACATAGAGTGTATTAGCAGTTTCAGAGGTAGAAGTCGGTGATTCATCAGTTGCATATAACACCCAGTGCTCATCACATCCCGTGCCCTCCTTCATGCCTGTCCCCCAGTTACCCCATCCCCACCCCCTCCCCTCCAGCAACCCTCAGTTTGTTTCTTATGGTTAAGAGTCTCTCATGGTTTGTCTCCCTTTCTGATTTCATCTTGTTTTATTTTTTCCTCTCTTCCCCTATGATCTTCTGTTTTGTTTCTTAAATTCCACATATGAGTGAAATCATATAATTGTCTTTCTCTGACTTATTTTGCTTAGCATCATCCCCTCCAGATCCATCCAGGTCGTTGCAAATGGCAAGATTTCATTTTTTGATGGCTGCATAATATTGCATTGTATATATATATATCACATCTTCTTTATCCATTCATCTGTCGATGGACATTTTGACTCTTTCCACAGTTTGGCTATTGTGGACATTGCTGCTATAAACATTGGGGTGCACATGCCCCTTCGGATCCCTACATTTGTATCTTTGGGGTAAATACCCAGTAGTGCAATTGCTGGGTCGTAGGGTGCCCTATTTTCAACTTTTTGAGGAACCTCCATACTGTTTTCCAGAGTGGTCGCACCAGCTTGCATTCCCACCAACAGTGTAGGAGGGCTCCCCTTTCTCTGCATCCTCGCCAACACCTGTCGTTCCTTGACTTGTTAATTTTAGCCATTCTGACTGGTGTGAAGTGGTATCTCATTG
>NW_027827142.1:0-272 GCF_054177405.1 Leptonychotes weddellii | reverse complement strand
GAAAGATGAAAATTTGTCTTTCAAAAAAAGCAGGGTGTAGTAAGCATGTTTATTAAGAGTGGGGGAATAGGAGTAAAAAGTGTGTGTGTGTGTGTGTGTGCATGTGTGTTGTGTGTGATGAAATAAACCCAGGAAACTTTATAAAACAGTAAGACTGGAGGAGAGGTTTCTCACTGGGAAATAGTCTTTTTTTTTTTTTAAAGATTTTATTTATTTATTTTGAGAGAGAGAGAATGAGAGAGAGAGCACATGAGAGGGGGGAGGGTCAGAGG
>NW_027827141.1:0-272 GCF_054177405.1 Leptonychotes weddellii | reverse complement strand
TTTCTTCTAACCAAAATACGCCCAAAATCTAGTGTGTGACACTGATCTATGCACTAGCCTGGTCATATTTGATCATATTCTGGGTTTTTTTTTTTTGGTTGTTTGTTTTTATCTTTTTCTTTTTCTTTCTTTTTTTTTCTTTTTTCTTTCTTTCTCTTTCTTTTGCCCCGGTTTCAGGTGTTTTCTGATTTGTTTAGTGCATATTTTCTGGGGATGTTTTTACCCTGTTAGCATTTTGTTCTCTCATTCATCTATTCTCCTCTGGACAAAAT
>NW_027827140.1:0-272 GCF_054177405.1 Leptonychotes weddellii | reverse complement strand
CTGGTCCTCTCTGCAGATCTGTGTCCCATCCAGCTCACAGTGTTTGGCCGGATGCAGGAGGGTTGCTGGGAGCCGGCTCAGTGCCGCTCCTCCCAGCTCATCAGTAAATTCAGCTCAAACTCAGTGAAGTCTCAGCTGTCCCTATGAGAAACACAGAATTGTTTTTAAAGATAAGCCATGTGGCAATCATGATCAGACTTCTTATCTGAAAAACATAAATCAAGAAGTTCATTATGTTTCTCTGAGAGAAAGCAGTGTGGAATCAGTGTCGG
>NW_027827139.1:0-272 GCF_054177405.1 Leptonychotes weddellii | reverse complement strand
TTTTTTAAGATTTTATTTATTTATTTGACAGAGAGAGAGACAGCGAGAGAGGGAACACAGGAGCAAAGGGAAAGGGAGAAGCAGGCTTCCCACCGAGCAGGGAAACTGATGTGGGGCTAGGTCCCAGGACCCTGGGATCATGACCTGAGCCAAAGGCAGACGCTTAATGACTGAGCCACCCAGGCACCCCAAATCTTTCATTTTTTAATAAAAAATTTTTAAAAAGTTTCAGAAGAACAGGAAGAGAATGGGACAGAGATAATGTGTAATAA
>NW_027827138.1:0-272 GCF_054177405.1 Leptonychotes weddellii | reverse complement strand
CTCATCCTGTATCTGCTAATAAGTTTCTGAAGACCCCCCACCCTTTAAAAAAATAATCAAAAAAGAAGAAACGGTTACAATATAGCCAAGCAAGTTCTTATGTTTCATAAACAGGGTACCTGGAATCAGTGGGCGTTGAATAACATTCATCAAAGGAATGAATGAACCAGTGATCCACAGGATATCTAGAAAATTAACTAGTTGCATGAAGCTATAATTTGTTTATAAAACGGGACGCCTGGGTGGCTCAGTGAGTTAAGCATCTGCCTTCG
>NW_027827137.1:0-272 GCF_054177405.1 Leptonychotes weddellii | reverse complement strand
GCTCCGTTACCTGGGAGCTCTGCCACACTCAGGCACCCCCGGTCTTTCTGTGACCCCGGGGGTCCTGAGACCACACTGTCCCGGAGGGTTCCACCCCCCGCTTAGCCACCAGAGTGACGTCCCTCAGCGGAGCAGACTTTTAAAAGTTCCGATTTTGTGCTCCGTGGTTCTATCACTTGCCAGAAGCGGCCGACGGAGGCCCCTCCCCCGCCATCTATCCTCCCGAATATCGCCTCGGATTCACTTCTCCGCACGTCCTACCTTCCAGAAAG
>NW_027827136.1:0-272 GCF_054177405.1 Leptonychotes weddellii | reverse complement strand
TTTTCATTTCTTTTGTGCAAATACCTGTGAGTGCAGGAAAGGATTCTGGGAAGATGACAGAATAGGAACTACCAAGAATCTGTCTCTCCATCTAGACAACAATTGTGCTGGCAGAATCTGTCTGATGTAACTACTTTGGAATTCTAGAATCTGTTGAAGGCTTATGACTTCCAGGGGAAGAACTGGACAGTAAACTGATTAATTTTGCTCAATTTGCTGTTTCCTTTGGACTGGAAATTTCTTTCCATCTCATCTCCATTTACTCACCTGAC
>NW_027827135.1:0-272 GCF_054177405.1 Leptonychotes weddellii | reverse complement strand
TCACGAAGTATGTCAGATACAGAACAAGAAAATCATTAATTCATGTTCCCTACCCTACATCTAGTAAGTTGCTGAGTAAAAAAGTCAGGGCCTGTAATTAAACAGTGCAAAAATTGCACCAACACTTGTTAAGGGAAGATATTTTGGCAATACAGATATTAAGACCTAGAGTAACCAGTCTTCTTTTAGTTCATAAAAATTAAATAAAGAGTATAATGGACAAGGGGCACCTGGGTGGCTCAGTTGGTTAAGCGTCTGCCTTCAGCTCAGGT
>NW_027827134.1:0-272 GCF_054177405.1 Leptonychotes weddellii | reverse complement strand
TTGGGATCATACATCACTCTGTTTCCTGCTTGTTCATCCTGGCATCTTTGCTGGAGAGAATCCACCTGGGTCCCCTCCTGATGACTGTCCTTCTGTGGAGTTTATGACTGAATAACCACCAGCATCATTATTATGACTCCTGTTTGGGAGCAGGTGCAGGGAGCACAGCTCTGTGTTTCCCTAGTCAAGAGAGAAGAGAGAAGTCAAGAGAGAAGTGTCGAGAACTGCTCCTCACCATGTGCTTCCCTGAGAGGTGCTGTTGGGCTGGGCTG
>NW_027827133.1:0-272 GCF_054177405.1 Leptonychotes weddellii | reverse complement strand
GCTAGATCTAATACAATGAAATGGGGTGTCTGGATGGGCTGAGTTCTAAGTATCTGGAGGAATGCAAACGCAGACAGGATGTACCCTCTTCTGGGAACATTGTAGAGAGCATTCAGGTGGCTTGATCTGAAATTTATGATTCTGTGATCTAGTGGGATGCCTGAGGGCAGGTGATGGGAATAAATAAAGCTGGAGCCTCTCACTGGGACCCTCTCAGGAATGGGCCTCAGACTGTTGCAGTTGCTTCTGCTGGGCATATTCACATTGGTCTT
>NW_027827132.1:0-2462 GCF_054177405.1 Leptonychotes weddellii | reverse complement strand
GTGCTCTCTCTCTCTGTCAAATAAATAAATAAAATCTTTAAAAATAAATAAATAAATCTTTAGCATGATTAAGTGAAACCCCACACAGCTCAACTATTTAGAATTGGACGTATGGACCTGAAAGCCTTGCTGCTCCTGCTTTTTCAGAATCTGGAGAGTCTCAAAGCCTCAGACAATAACTTATACACTGCAAAAAAAAATGCAGAAATGTGTACAAATCAATTTGTAAATTAAACATTGCCTAAGAGAAGCAAATTTTCATAAAATTTTGAGGCTCCTGGGAAAAATGTGTGTGTGTGTGTGTGTGTGTGTTGGGGATATGGATGTGGGACTTTAAAAAGTAGTGATGTATTTGCAATACTTAAAGGTCAAGAATCTCATCATTGGTCTAAGAACATTGAAAGTTATATAAATCAGTTTGCTTTTAAATGATCATATCTGATATGTTTAGATACAGAAGATATAGAAACTGCTCCCATAAGATAATTCTGGCCAGCTTTTTAAAAATACTTGGGGATAAAATTTTCTTAGGGCCTTCATCCCCAAAATATTCTCAACCTTTGCGAGTCTGATTACATTCATCCCTGAACATAACTATAAGGAATTTTACTCTTCCCCAGTCTGAAGAATAACTGGCTCTCTGCATATACTGTTTGTTTTGCTTGGATCTTCTTCCCTCTCTGTGCTGACTCACCCCATCTTTCCCATCCAGTGGCATCTCCACCCCTTCGGGGACCCAATGAGGAGTCAGCCTGTACTCTGCCCCCCAAATCCTCTCCCCAGTTACTCTCACCCTGCACTGAGAACATAGCTCAAAATGTCTCCTCACTGAGCTTTTTCCCCATGAGCACAGGGTGTATCTGCTTTGTTCATCCCTACTTCCTCAAGGCCCAGCCACTGTTGACCGGAGTGAGGTGAGAGAAATGGTTATGGCAGTCACGAGGGCAAGAAATGAGAAAGGAAAAGGACCTTAGAAAGATAATAGGTTTGTGTTCCAGAAAGACATGCTGCTACTGTATCGCAGGAAAAAACCCTCACATCACCTGACACAGAGAGCTTCCCATGGTCCCCATGGCCCCACGGTTCTCCTGGATGCTCTCCTTCCCCCTCACAGCACCCCTGTTGGTGCTGCTTCTCCGCTTCTCACCCCAGTGGTCTCATGCTGCCTTCTCACCTGCTGCTACTCTCCCCACCACTCCTGTGGTGACGAAGACAGTGCATATGACACCATCTGTGACCCATTGCAGCATTATTCACAGCAGCCAAGACATGGGAACAGCCAGTGTCCATCAGCAGATGAATACGTAAAGATGTGGTATAAGTATACAGGGGAATATTATTCAGCCACAAAAAAGGAAGTCAATCCCGCCATTTGCAACATTGATGGACCTTAAGGGCACTAGGCTAAGTGAAGTGACTCAGATGGAGATAAATACCATATGATCTTACTTCTAGGTGGAATCCATAAAACCAAACTTACAGACACAGAGAACACATTGGTGGTTTCTAGGGGCAAGGGGGGGATGATGGCCAAAATGGGTTAAGTGGTCAAAAGACACAAACTTCCAGCTATAAGATAAATGGGTCCTGGGCATGTAATGTACAGCATAGTGACTATAGTCAATAATACTGTATTATATAGGGGCGCCTGGGTGGCTCAGTCATTAAGCATCTGCCTTCGGCTCAGGTCATGATCCCAGGGTGCTGGGATCGAGCCCCACATCGGGCTCCCTGCTCAGCGGGAAGCCTGCTTCTCCCTCTCCCACTCCCCCTGCTTGTGTTCCCTCTCTCGCTGTCTCTCTCTCTGTCAATAATACTGTATTATATATTTGAAAGCTGTTAAGAAAGTAGACTTGAAAACTTCTCACTACCAGAAAAAAAGTCATAAATATGTGAAGTTATGGATGTTAAGTAAACGTGCTGTAGTGATCATTGCATAATACATACATACATCAGTGTGTTGCACAGCTTAAAGTAATACAACGATATATGTCAATTGTTTGTCAATAATGTTGAAAAAACAAGGTTAGAAACCTTCAGTGGAAAAGAAAGATAATGAAGCTAATATTTAATCAAAAGTGCTTATCAATAGGGGGCGGAGCAAGACGGAGGAGGAGTAGGAGACCTGGATTTCGTCTGGTCTCAGGAATTCAGCTGGATAGGGATCAAACCATTCTGAACACCTACAAACTCAACAGGAGATTGAAGAAAAGAAGAGCAACAACTCTCTCATCAGAAAAGCGACCACTTTCTGGAAGGTAGGACGTGCGGAGAAGTGAATCCCAAGCGATATTCGGGAGGATAGATGGCGGGGGAGGGGCCTCCGTCGGCCGTTTCTGGCAAGTGATAGAGCCGCGGAGCACAAAATCGGAACTTTTAAAAGTCTGCCCCGAGTTCTCGGCTCCTCCGGGGCGGAGATTGGGAGGCCGCCATTTTCACTCTCCGCCTCCAAAGCTGTACGG
>NW_027827131.1:0-272 GCF_054177405.1 Leptonychotes weddellii | reverse complement strand
ATTCATAGAAGGAACACAGTTTGAGCAGTAAAAAAGTCAGGAAAATTAAATACAGAAACAGTCTGAACTGTAAAATATGTCTCCTCTTTCATTAAAAGAATGAAATATTGTCAGTGTCCTTTATAGTTTTAATTAAGTATGTCAGTATAATACTTAATTGAGAGAAATATGCAAATGATTGTTGCTTTATAAGGCCAAAGCTAAATAAACACAGCATACTGCAAGCACCCATCTCATTATATGTCTATGCAGAAGTCTTGTGCAGATTAAGT
>NW_027827130.1:0-272 GCF_054177405.1 Leptonychotes weddellii | reverse complement strand
TTTAAATACCTGACTGACTTATTTCTCTTAGCATAGTACTCTCTAGCTCCATCCATGGCATTGCAAATGGCAAAATTTCATTCTTTTTTATGGCTGAGTAATATTCCATTGTATATACATAACACATCTTCTTTATTCATTCATCCATCAATGGATATTTGATTTTTTTTTCACAATTTGGCTATTGTTGATAATGCTGCTGTAAACATCAGGGTACATTTATCCCTTTGAATTAGTATTTTTGTATCCTTTGGGTAAGTACATAATATCGC
>NW_027827129.1:0-272 GCF_054177405.1 Leptonychotes weddellii | reverse complement strand
TGAATCATGGAACACTTCATCTAGAACTAATGATGTAATGTATGGGGATTAACATAAGAATAAAAAAAAAATTAAAAAAAAAAATACTATCCAGTGTGAGAAACAGAGAAAAAAGAATAAAGAGAAATGAACAGAGTTTAAGATATCTTTGTGACATCATTAAGTGTACCAACATATGTATAATAGGAATTCCAGAAGGCAAGGAGAAAGAGAAGAGAGCAATATTTGAAGAAATAATGGCGGAAAACTTTATAAATTAATGAAATATGTGA
>NW_027827128.1:0-272 GCF_054177405.1 Leptonychotes weddellii | reverse complement strand
GGATCTATGTCCATAAAGAAAGCACGAGAGAAGTAAGTATTCTGTTACAAATAAGAGTATTCGGTGGTGTTTTTGTCGAATACGTAATGTCATATTAAATACGTTCTGTCTCTTGCAGCATGAACTCTCTGGCTCACGTTCTAGCAGATAAAACGTAGGATCTTTGAAGTGCTGATTCGTGTGTGCATGTGTGTGCACGTGCACGTGCGGTGTATGGTTTGCCCCCACTACAAATCTGAGTCAGCCGGAGGGCTGTTTCAGAGCCAGGATTG
>NW_027827127.1:0-272 GCF_054177405.1 Leptonychotes weddellii | reverse complement strand
TCTTTTTCTTAAAGAAAAATTTATTTATTTATTCGAGAGAGAGAGAGACAGATAATGAGCAAGTGGGGCAGAGGGAGAGAGAATCTCAAGCAGATTTCATGCTGAGTCAGAGCCCAATGTGGGGCTCCATCTCACAACCCTGAGATCACGACCTGAGCTGAAACTAAGAGTCAGTTGCTTAACTGACTGAGCCAGCCAGTGTGCTTTTCTTTGCTAATATTCCTTGTTTGTAACCTATTTTTCTATTAATATAGTGATTCAGCTTTCTTTTC
>NW_027827126.1:0-272 GCF_054177405.1 Leptonychotes weddellii | reverse complement strand
TTTTTTTTTTTAAAGATTTTATTTATTTATTTGACAGAGAGAGAGATAGCGAGAGCAGGAACACAAGCAGGGGGAGTGGGAGAGGGAGAAGCAGGCCTCCCGCCGAGCAGGGAGCCCGATGTGGGACTCGATCCCAGGACCCTGGGATCATGACCTGAGCTGAAGGCAGACGCTTAACAACTGAGCCACCCAGGCGCCCAAGACAGTGTACTATGAAAACAATGGTGTTTACTCTATAATACATTAATACAGTTCCAAAGGTGAACTGTGCT
>NW_027827125.1:0-272 GCF_054177405.1 Leptonychotes weddellii | reverse complement strand
ATCCTCCAAAGCTGTACAGAAAGCTTGCAGGGAACAAAAGCTCCTGAAAGCAAACCCGAGCAGATGACTTAGCCCGGACCAGGCAAGGGCAGGGCAATTCTGCCTTGGCAAAGACATTTGGGAACCACGGCAACAGGCCCTTCCCCCAGAAGATCAGCAAGAACCACCAGCCAAGATCAAGTTTACCGATCAATGAAAATGGCAGAACTCCAGAGCTAGGGGAATACTGCAGATAGAATCCATGGCTTTTTTACCATGATTCTTTAGTCTTT
>NW_027827124.1:0-272 GCF_054177405.1 Leptonychotes weddellii | reverse complement strand
GGAACACCAGCAGGGGGAGGGGGAGAGGGAGAAGCAGGCTCCCCGCAGAGCAGGGAGCCCGATGTGGGACTTAATCCCAGGACCCTGGGATCATGACCTGAGCCGAAGGCAGTCGCTTAACCAACTGAGCCACCCAGGCGCCCAAGATTTCATTCTTTTGATGGCTACATAATATTCCATTGTATATATATATATATATATGCCACATCTTTATCCATTCATCTGTTGATGGACGTCTGAGCCCTTTCCATAGTTTGACTACTGTGGACATT
>NW_027827123.1:0-272 GCF_054177405.1 Leptonychotes weddellii | reverse complement strand
CCCACTCTTCAGAGGACCCACATTTCACACACACACACACACACACGCAAGCACGTGCACATGAGTGCACACACACGCACACACGTGCATGCACATACTCAAAGAACACGACAGCTCCGTCCCTGCGGAGAGGGCACTCAGTGTGAGCACAGCATGATCTCTGACCCTAAACATCCACGCTCACGGGTAACGCCATCCAGGCCCCAGGGAAATGCTTCTCCCCAACATTTGCGTCGTGTCCTTCAGTCAAGAGGAGACCGTGTTCAAATGCT
>NW_027827122.1:0-272 GCF_054177405.1 Leptonychotes weddellii | reverse complement strand
GCTCATGCTCTCTCTCTCTCTAAAAATAAATCAGTAAATCATTTTTTTAAAAAGTCGACAAAAGTTAATAATTCAATTAACAGATGATGACACTGTTTTGAAACAATCTCAAACGTATTGAAAAGTTGCAATAGGGGATTCCTCTCTCTTTATTATTAATAGAGCTCAGAGAAAATAGACAAATACAACACCAAATATACCATACTACATACAGTCTAATAAACATTATTTTAAATGGAAAGTTATGTGAAAACAAAGAAAATTTCATCTCT
>NW_027827121.1:0-2462 GCF_054177405.1 Leptonychotes weddellii | reverse complement strand
TTAAGGAGGGCACGTACTGCATGGAGCACTGGGTGTTATACGAAAACAATGGATCGTGGATCACTACATCAAAAACTAATGATGTATTGTATGGTGACTAACATAACATAATAAAATTAAAAAAAAAAAAGATTACTGGGCCCACTCCAGTTTCTCTGATACAGTAGATGTAGGGTGGGTACGGCCAAAACATGTTAGATGACACCATGAGACTGCAGATGGCAAAATCCAGGCTATGGGAAACTACAGGACATGACCCAGTTTCTTTAACTACAGAAAATTACGAAGGGTAAAAAATTTGGAAGGGGAACTTACAGATCAGCCAATCACCATGACTGTATCTTATTTGCATCTTAATTTCAACAAACTAAAAAAGAAAAGAGTTGGAAAAATTTCAACAGTGCCTGGATATTTGCTAATATTAAGGAATTATTGTTAAGTGTTTTTGGTTTATTGTTATTGAGATTAGGTTAAAAAGTCTTTGTGTTTTTAGTGATATATACTAAAGTATTTAGTGATGAAATGATATGTTGTCAAGGGTTTGCTGAAAGTAATCTGGGCCATGGAGAAGTAGGTGGTGGTATAGATGAACTAAGAATTAGCCATTAGTTGGTAACTGCTGGAAGTGGGTAATGGGTAAATGGGGATTCATCACACCAAATGCAACCAATAAATGTTATTGTTAAGCATCATAAACTCATTAATTTTAACATATTTGATGTGTTCCAATAAATATAATGTTCAAATTAATCCAATTTTAGCCAGCTTTTTTGACAGAATCTTGTAGTCTTTGATCACTTCCCTTGTTTTTTAGTATGACAAAATGTTCCAGATTCACATTTTATATTTTCTGAACCACACCTCACATCAGCCTTTTCTTCAGTGAACCCGGGTTTATTTTATGGAAATGTGGGAAATGGTATTGAGAGAAAACCCTCAAGTGTTAGGGGTGCTCACTGTTACAAAGTTGATCATTGCTTTTCTAGGCCCTTTTAGTGGACAGAGCTAGGAAATTTTTTTTCATGAACTTAAACTGATACTTCCAATTCAAATCCAGGAACCATAGGATTTCACTTTGATATCTTTCACCTAGCCCAAAATCCCAGTTCTTAAGAGCACCAATAAAAATACTCAGAATAACCATATCAACACCATAGTTACAGAGTTTTAAAATTGTTTTCAATTCTTTTGCTCATAAGCCTTTTCTTTTTTTCTTTTTAAATGATGATTTTATTGAGATATATTTCACATATTATAAAATTCACCCTTTTAAAATATAGAATTCAGTGGTTTTTAGTACAGAGTTGTGCAACTCATCTAATTTCTGAATTTCAGAACATTTTCATCACCAC
Organism: Leptonychotes weddellii; assembly: GCF_054177405.1. Classification (NCBI taxonomy): domain Eukaryota; kingdom Metazoa; phylum Chordata; class Mammalia; order Carnivora; family Phocidae; genus Leptonychotes; species Leptonychotes weddellii. The sequence continues at coordinate 1,110 of NW_027827121.1, read as the reverse complement.
AAAAAGAAACTCACACCCATTAGCAGTCACTCCCATTCCCCCTCCCCATGTCTCATGGCAACCACTAATCTGCTTTTATTTTCTATACGGGCCATTTCATCTAAATGGAATATATTATGTGGCCTTTTGTGACTGGCTTCTTTCACTTAGCATAATGTTTTCAAGGTTCATCCATATTGTAGCATGTTTCATTGCTTCATTTCTTTTTCTTTTCTTTCTTTTTTTTTTTTTAAGTAAGCTCTATGCCCAACATGGGGCTTGAACTCACAACACCAAGATCAAGAGTCGCATCCTCTACCAACTACCAGCAAGGTGCCCCACTTCTTTCCTTGATGTTGCCAAATATTGCATGGATATAACATATTTGGTTTCTCCATCATTTGATGGGCATTTGGGTTTTTCAGGTTATTGGCTACCATAAATAATGTGACTATGAACATTTGCATGTAGGTTTTTGTGTGGACGTGTTTTCATTTCTCCTGTGTATATACCTAGGAGTGGAATTGCTGAATCTACGGTAACTCTCTCTTTGACCTTTTGAGGAACTGCCAAACTGTCTTCCAAAGTGGCAGAGCAATCGTCTGAGTCTACAGTGAGCACAAAGAGCCAACACTCAAATCATTTAAAGTCATTTGGAATAGTTCCTCTCTAGATAGATATACAAACAACTGAATACATAATTAGGGTTTAATTTCCTTTTGAGTTTTACATTTGAGGAAAACTTTCTTGAGTGGTAGCTTTTAGTATTTGTTCTGTTCATTACTTCAGGCTTCTCCTCTGAAGACTCCTATTATATATACTTTGCATCTTTACCTTCTGTATCTATCACTTTCTACCAAAACTTTGTATCTCGGGTGGGGTGGGAGGGATGGGGTGACTGGGTGATAGACACTGGGGAGGGTATGTGCTCTGGTAAGCGCTGTGAATTGTGCAAGACTGTTGAATCTCAGATCTGTACCTCTGAAACAAATAATGCAATATATGTTAAGAAAAAAAAAGAAGAAGAAGAAGAAGAAGAAGAAGGTAGCAGGAGGGGAAGAATGAAGGGGGGAAAATCGGAGGGGTAGACGAACCATGAGAGACGATGGACTCTGAAAAACAAACTGAGGG
>NW_027827120.1:0-13480 GCF_054177405.1 Leptonychotes weddellii | reverse complement strand
AAAAAAAAAAAAAAGATACATTCTGAATTTCCTGTCTTCAAGAAGACGGACCTAACAGTGGAACATTATGTGAACATTGTCTTTGGACAAAACATTCTTCTCTATACATAAAGTCATATGGCAAGTCTAAACATATCCCACTGGAACTTTTGGGACTCTGTTTTCTCCAATGGGATGATAAATGAGGCAGAAGAGATTCCCCAAAGCCGTGTAAAAAAATATATATTAAGAAGGCTCTCAAACATAAATATTATTTGAAATGTCTAGAGAATTTGTGGAAGATTCTATCTAAGGCTTTTCGAATATTTGGATATTTTTGGATAAAACTCTTCTTCCCAAAACAAGCTGGGTGTATTTTCTTATTTCATACCTTTGCTCCTAATGTGTTCTCTGTCTAGAATATATTTGCATCCTGTGCCTGATGAAATACCATCCCCTAACCACCAAGGTTCAATGGAAATAGAACCAAATCCCTTCCTTAAAGTCTTTTCTAATTCTCCTGGTAGTTATTTCTCCTTCTTTTGAATTTCCTTCACATCTTTATTTATCAATCTAATGATCTTTAGACATTTTCAACATAACAGCTATCTATGTTCTTGATACAATAAACTTTTGGAAGGTATTGGGTATTATTTATCTTTGCATCCTCCATCTTAACCAGATGAATGTTTTGCATGCACTAGGTTGTTAATCTATGCATGGTGATACTTATTGAATAATATCTCTCTTTTTTTCCATGGAAGGAATGGCTCAAAAATTATACAGTTTGGCAACATACCTTTCTTTATTCCATTTCTAGCCAGTCTGTCTCCTTTATAAAATAAAAGGCTGGAGATTCAGCCTATCTAAAAAAGAAAAAAAAAAGCAGGGGCGGGGGGGCTAAAAATGGCAGCTATAAACCAGCTGCTACACCTTTTAAACTCCAAGAATTCAGCATAATCTTAATTTCCAAGAATCTCAGAGCTGTTGAATGTTTGATTCCACACTAAAATTCTGAACATCAGCACTAAGAGGCTAATTAGTTAACCAATCATTTAGGTTCCTACTTCTCTCCATATTCTGCTTAGCTATTAGATAAAAGGTGGCAACAGAAAAGCCAAAACTAAAGCTCTGGACAAAGAAAATATAGAGAAGTGGGAGTGAATAAATAAAAGTGAGATTCATATTTTAAATTATTGATGTTTTTCAATTATAAATTAAATTGAAGTGACAAATATCCCAAATCAACATTTTCTTTAAGTAACCTGAATTTATCTATACTTTGTCATTTTTTTTTTCTGGTTATCCTTATCTAAGCCTGGTGTAACTTATGACACCTGATGTAATTTATCTTTCTGATATACTTCACTAGCCATTACAGATTGTACGAGATAATTTTTCTCAAAAGAAATTTCCTTCTATCTTACGAGTTAATAGTCATGACTCAGCACATAGTGAGTTAATGTTAGAGCTCAGCCTTGAAATCCAGGTTTTCTGTTACCTAATTCAGAGCTTTTACATAAGTGTTAACAATCCAGATGCCATTAAAAATCAAGCTCCCTTTGAACACATAAAACATGGTTCCATTAACAAATATTTCAACTCCAATGGAATTTTTTTCCAGAAAACATCTATTACCTAAAGTAAGAGATGGAAGTTGTAAGACAAATGTAATGAAATTTAAAATAAAGGTAAGGAAAACAGTCTGGCAATTCATCAAGAGGTTAAAAATGGAGTTATCATATGACCCAGCAATTCTAGTCCTAGCTATATATCCAAGAGAGAAAAAAAAAACATAAATCCACACAAAAATCTGTACACAAATGTTCATAGCAGCATTACTCATAATAAAAGTGGAAACAACTCAAATATTCATCAACTGATGAATGGATAAACAAAATGTGGTACATCCAGACAGTTAAATACCATTCAGCTACGAAAAGGAATGAAGTGCCCACACATGCCATCACAACATGGATAAATCTTGAAAATATACTAAAAAAAGAAGCCAGTCAGAACAGACCAATATTGCATGATTCCATTTATATGAAATGTCCAGTAGAGACAAATCTATAGATTCCGAAAGAAGTTAGAGCTTGCCCAGTGCTGGTGAGGATGGGGAGAGAGAAGTTCAGAGAAAATGTGCAGTGACTGCTAGTAGGCCTGAGTTTTTGTGGGTGTATTGAAAATGCTCCCAAATTGACTGTGGTGATGGTTGCCTTACTCTGTGAATATACCAAAACCATTAAATTGTGCACTTTAAATGGGTGAATTTTATAGTATGTGAATTATAGCTCAATAAAGCTGTTAAATATTTTTTTTGAGAAAGGTAAACCTTTGGGGCTTAAAATCCAATTTATTCATTTATCATTCACTGTTTTATTCATTCATGTATATATTCAATGCTCCAGATTAGCCTTCTCTGATCTCGTTACCTCTCTACCTCCATGTCCATCTCTGGACTGACAATATCCTCACAGCACCACTCCATTTTCCTTCAGAGCACACATTGCATTTGTAATCACACTGCAACCTTTATGACAAAGCAGCGTATCTGTTCTGATCACTGATTTATCTGTAGTACCTAGTGTGGTATGCATGGCACATGAGCATTGTTTCAAAAACTGAAATATAAAACAATGAAGAACAACTTAAAACATCCTAACAAAGCATATAAATATCTATCATTGTATGAAGGTATACATGAAAATAATAAAAATGAAGAACAGACAAGATTGTGTTTCAGTTAGAATTTTAATCCCAGACCTTTATAGTTGTTTAAACAATGCTTCAAATCAGAAGATATATCATAGATGGATTTCAGGGCAACCAGGACATTCCTGATAATACAAGCAAATTGTATTGTTCACTGAATCCATCTAGTTCCACGTTAATTTCTATTGATAATAACACTTAAATGTTAACTGGATGTGCCCTTATGTGTCTGTTTCTACTTTTACTGCTTTGGTTCAGGCATTTGTAATTTCCTGCCCTGACCAATGTAATAGCAGACAAACTACTCTCCCCACCACCAGCAGAGAGAAGGTACATTCTCCTTTAGTGAATTAGTCACTTGTAGATGCTATGAAAACAAACAACCCTGGGCTGACTTCAGTGTGTATATCTGCAATTACTGTTTTACTTTCTTCCTTTTCCAGTGAGTACATGTAAGAGATGATCAGATTCGTATGAACAAAGACCATGATTAATCATCTCTATATTCATGTCTTGAACATTGTAGATGTTGAATAGCTATTTATTTAATTGAATGAATCTGTAGCTCTCAGATGCCTAGCATGTGCTTTACATAAAGGAGAGGTTTAATAACACTGAACAAATGAATAATCTTTCTATATGCTATGTATTCATGTAGATGCATATGCTATGTGTTCATTATTTAGGCTTTCTTCAAGACCTCCTAAGGGGAAAAAAGGCAAAAACTTGAAAACAGCAGTTTATTTCTATATATGTTGCTTTATGAAACATGTCTTAAAGCAAAGTAAATCCCATTAACAGAATAAAATCCCAATATTTGCATAGTGCAGAGTGGGTGCAATTTAATGTAGTCCTGAAAGTAGCTACCTTGTAATTGTCATCTTGTTCCAAGGAGATTTCTTAATTATTTTAGCATTTTATGAAAATTTATAATAACTTGAATTCTGAAAGCTGTTTTATCAAGGATTTTTCCACTGTGTAGAATTAGCCCATTAGGTTTATTCTATTTTGCTCTTTCTTGAAAACCTTTAATATACATTTCGTTATGACCTAATAAAAACCTTGAACAACAAAACACACTGATGCTCAACCAGCTGCTCTATTATGGTGCCAAAAACAGCATAAAGGGTTTATTTACTTTTGCTTCTGGTTTCATGTTCACTAATTACCAGAGGTGTTTAGCTCAGAGAGCTAGATCTACTGTGTATCTTTTGGTAGACGATACATTTTCAAAAGGAGGTACATGCTTAGATTTTTAAAAGTCCAACACATCATTATGGGAATAAAAAGCCATTTAAAATCTTTAAAGAGGAAACCTGTGTTGGGTTATCAGTGTCCAATCACCTTGCATTACATTATACACAATAAGCAGTGCACAACAATTTCCCAAACCACATTTTGCAAAATGAGTCCCCAGCAATCCATCATCCCTGGAAATGTGTTCATCATGTTTTCCAGGTGGTATTTTTCTTCCTGATATTCGGTATCTCCATTCAGCCATTAACTAGCTATGGGCACTGGGCTTATCTTTGAGGGTTGATTACATCATCCACAAAAAATCTGACGTCTTAACTTGTATGAAATCATGGGGGCTGAAATAGATCAAGTGTTGAGGCTCTTCCTAGTTCCAAGGTTTACTCATCTGGAGTTTATTCAGCATTCTCAGGCTCAGTAAATAAGACTACCTTAAATAAAGCAAAAATAAAATTGAAAATTCAAAGGAAGGTACCAGTGACCATCCAGAAAAAAAAATAAATATCTTCAAAACTTAAAATTCTAAAGTCTGTCTCTTCTCTCCAATCCAGCTGCCATTGTTTTAGTATTCCTAATGTCACTGGGAGAAAAAAAATCACTAAACTTCTGATTGATGTCCTAAAATGATATTAGCCATATTCTCATAATGTCCTTGGTAAACACTCAGATATATTTCACTCACCTGCCATTTCTTACCTTCAATACCTTCCAAGCCCTCTAAATAATTCCTGAGCTTCTCACCCTTGGCAGATAATTTTCCCTCTTAGAGCTCATCATGGGAGAATTCCACTCCCCATTTGCCCTCGTCATCAACACACATTTTATGAGGATTCAACCATTTTCACTGCCTTTCCTCAAGGCTTGGACCTTTTTAAGTCTTGTGACCACTGTTTATCATGAACACATCTTGGCCTGTCTCCTTTAAAAATATGTTTTTCTAAAGATTCCCTTTCTCTTCTCTATTTCTGTATTACTCCCTGCATTCTATAAATATGGTTAAATATCTTGTATCTTAAAAAACAAAACACCTCCTCCAATTTACATCCCTTTTTAGTGCTCTCATTCTTCTCTCAGTAAACTCCTTTGTGTGCTGGCTCCACTTCCTTATTTTGCATTCATTTTCAGGATCTACTCTATAATTTCACTATAAGCATTTTGGGCAAAGGTCACCAATAGTCTCATTTCTCAATGTCTAATGGAAATTGTCAGTGTTTAATTGACTACATCCTTGTTTTTGAATTTCTGAATGTTTGAACTTGGTTTATACTTCTTTCTCTGGCTTCTGGGATATTTCACATTCCTACTTTCCTTCCTTTACTTCCTTCTTTCTCAGCATTGTTGCTTGCTGTTCCTCCTTCTGCTCTTTGCATATTAATGCCTTTCTCATCTTCAACCAGGACTTTGCTTAAAACAAAACCTCTGTTCCCAAAATACTAGCTGGATGGATCTTGGGTCTGACTTCTGGATTGATCCTGATATTCCTGGGTTCACAAAAATGTGAAGAAAGATATTTTACATTGTATGGAGCAGTGAATTGTCAACCCAGAATCCTGGGAAAGATACCATTTCTAGGTACCATATCTTAGAATCTTGTAACTGGGTTTGGAACAGGGAGGGAGACATTAGGGCCTCTAGATCTAGTTTGAAAAATGCTTCAAATATTCTAATTATATATTATCTATAAAACAACAATTCATACTAAGTTTTAAATTTCAAATAACATTTAAAAATGACTTTGGGGGGCAGCTGGGTGCCTCAGTCATTAAGCGGCTGCTCAGGTTGTGATCCTGGGGTCCTGGGATCCAGCCCCATGTCTGGCTCCTTGCTCGGCAGGAGCCTGCTTCTCCCTCTCTCACTCCCCCTGCTTGTGTTCCCTCTCTAGCTGTCTCCCTCTCTCCATCAAATAAATAAATAAAATCTTTAAAAAAAAAAAACACTTTGTATTTTTTTTTATTTTTTTTATTCTTATGTTAATCCCCATACATTACATCATTAGTTTTAGATGTAGTGTTCCAAAAAAAAGACTTTGTATTTTTACGTTTAACAAAAGTAGGTGTGGATTTCAAAGCTTTGAGAAAGAAATATCTATTTTCTATCACATAGACAAGCTTTTTTAAAGAACCTCATTGGTAAACCAATTGTTAAATAGGGGATTTTTTAAAAATTGTTTTGATACAAGTCTAGTTATTCAAAAAGAAAAGTAGTAGTACTTTTAGTCATGCAACAAAACAGTGTTAATCTTGATTGGAATCCAAGATTAGAAAGCAATCTTATGTTCAACTGGTTTTCATAATGTCATTTGTTAAAACAAAATTCCCCATGCAAAGGGACCTTTACATGTTCTCCAGTGCTTCTCAGTTACTAAAACTGACCTAAGAAAGTGTCAACCACCCTGAACATGGTCCCTGAAGATTCTGTTATAATCCCTGACCTAAAAAATTCAGAGTTCTAATGTTATCATTCCTCAGTAGTCTCCTTAATTCTGACTAACCTCACGTGTTCTTATTTTCTGTCCACAGGGGAGAGCACATTTTAAGTGACTCCAGGATTATTGTGATTAAAAGTTTTATACTTTAAAGAAGCTCTAATGTGACCTTAATTCAGGTGATTTTTTAGAGCAATTACAACAACAGCATTCCAACAAAAACTCTTGGTGAAGAGATAAGGGAGAAGATTGAAGTAGAGGACACAAATAGTAGAAAGAAGTATACATTATGATGCATTTCTTAATTGGGTTAAAAATTTATAGTGGCTGACAATGTAACTCAAACTCCATGTGTTAACAACAGTATTATTCCAAGAGGACTCAAATAGCACTTTATGTTTTTAAAGTCATTATGCTTGAATTTCCTCTTTTGGCATTGCTACCTAATTTGTGAAAGTTTTCTTAACCAGCAGAATTTCAGAATAGAACTAGTTCTCAGTTATCTGCACTAATGGAGAGAATAAGAATATAAAACAAAATAATGCAAAAGTAACATTGTATAAAAGGGAATTAGTAACTCAAAATGGATCAAAATGGACCCAAATACAGGTATAAAGATATAAAACTGTCAGAAGGAAATAGGTGTAAATCTTCATGACTTTGAATTAGGCAATAGTTTCTTAAATATAGCACCAAAAGCACAAACATCAAAAGTAAGTATGGATTAACTGGATTTCATAAAAATCTTGTGCATCAAAGGACACTATCAAGGAAGTGGAAAGACAACCCACAGAATGAAAGAAAATCTTTGCAAATCATTTATCTGATAAGGATCTAGTATTCAGATATATAAAGAATTTTTACAACTTAACAATAAAAAGACAACCCAAAAAGTATTTAAATAGACATTTCTCCACAGTAAATATACAAATGGTCAGTAAGTATATGAAAAGATGTTCAGCATTAGTAGTCATTAGGGAAATGCCAATCAAAACCACAATGAAATACCACTTAACGCCTGCTAAAATAGCTATTTATGGCTTTTAAAAAGGAAAATAACAAGAGTTGGTGAGCATGTGGAGAAATTGGGACCCTCACACATTGCTGGTGGGAATATAAAATGGTGCAGCTACTGTGAGAAACAACTTGACAGTTCCTCAAAGAGTTAAACATAAAGTTACCATGTGTATAGCAGTAATTCCACTACTAGATCTACGCCCAAGAGAACTGAAAACATATGTTCACACAAAAACTTGTACACAAATATTCATAGCAGCATTATTCATAATAGCCGAAATGTGGAACAATCCAAATGTCCAACAAATGATGAATGGATGCCCAATAGGTGGTATATCCATATAATGGATTATGGTTCAATGATAAAAGGAATGAAGCACTGATACATGCACCAACATGGATGAACCTTGAAAAGATTATGCTAAGTGAAAGAAACCAGTCTCTAAAAGTCATATATGGTATGATTCCATTTATATTAACTGTCTAGAAGAGGGAAATCCATAGAGACACAAAGTAGATTTGTGATTGATTACCCGCAGATATTGGGCATGGGGGGAATGGACTATGTGTGGTTTCTTTTCAGGATAATAAAAATGTTCTGGAATTAGACAGTGGTGATGGTTACACAATATTGTGAATATACTGTAAATCATTGAATGGTATACTTTTAAAAGGTTAAAATGGTGAACTTATGCTATATAAGTTTTTAACAATAAAAAAAAACTTTAAGTAATTTGAATGTTGTCTTGATCCAGCTTTAGAACTCACAAATAAGCACACATACATTTAAACAGATATTTTTGGTTTGCCCTTGGCAAAACAATTCACCAAAGGAAGTCATTGTTGATAAACCACAATGGTACACAAGCTGTAAGTACTCTTTTTCAGTTAAGAGTTTCATCAGGAAAATAGACACTATTCTAGATATTAGAAGCAGAAAGGGAATTAATATAAGGAGTGTAGTGTTTTTAAAAATACTGAAAAGACTGGAGTGAAGACATAGAAAGACCAACACTAGCTCTCTAGTTTACCACTCATTTTGATTGAATTAGTAAGTTGCTCTGGACACCCAGGTTAGGAACTGTGGCTAACTTCTATCAAATGCCCCAGCTGTGGGGCGCCTGGGTGGCTCAGTTGGTTAAGCGACTGCCTTCGGCTCAGGTCATGATCCCAGAGTCCTGGGATCGAGCCCCGTATCAGGCTCCCTGCTCCTTCTGGAGCCTGCTTCTCCCTCTCCCTCTGCCTGCCGCTCCACCTGCTTGTGCTTTCTCTCTCTGTCTCTCTCTGTGTGTCAAATAAATAAACAAATCTTTAAAAAAAAAATTTTTTTAATGCCCCAGTTGTCTGAATACTCAGGGAAGCAATTGTCTGGGGGCAATACCTGGAGGCTGCTGAAAAATCTCGTTTTCAAAGGCCCATGCTTCTGCCCAGAGTTGAACAACTCTATTTGACAGACTGTAAATTGCAACTAGAATCGTAGAGGCAAATGTAGTTTTATTTAGAAGTTTCAGGTCTTATAAGAGGGGAGAACATAGAAGGAAATGGGGCTACATTATAACTGGAAAAAAAAAATCCAGTACATTTTTCCAAGACTTAACTGTAGTCAAAATATTTAAATCCTCACAAGTGTCATTATCTGATTGGCAGATGTTAACCCCAACTTATGTGGCTGCTATTTGCTCTCACAAGAGCTATGGAATTAATATAGATTATTGAGGTCTATGGACTATACTTTGGGCAGGTTTTCCTTTTATCAGTTCTCATTCTTTCATAGGAAGTTCCGCTTTCTTCACAGCAATAAACCACCAAATAGGTAAATGCTTTAAGAAGACAAAAACTGAAATGAAAGAAACATCTCTTTGGTTCATTTCAAGCATGCTATGAAAGGTTTTTTCTTTTCTTGATGATAATTGTTCTCAATCTAATTTTCTGAAATAATCTGACTAACCTGGATTATATTGAAACCTGATATTGGAAAGAAAAACAGATATATGTGGAAGAAATGGGGTTCAAATCATTATTCCAATTTTTATAGGTTATATGAATTTCCTAAGATGAATTTAGGTTTGGGAAGATTTAGCTTCAGATTAACTAAAGAGTTAATATTTTCATCATCTTCTTAAAAGGCATGTTACATAAAGTCAACTTACAGTACATTAATAACTTAAAAACTAATAAAATCATCCCTTCACAACAGATATTAGAAGGCAGAATCATATTATCAATAGATTTTAGACAAAATGGGACATAATTCTTTTGAGTTACAAACTGAGTAAAGCTAATATGATTTCTGCATGAGTACTTTTGACATTATAACCTAATTATATTATTCCCCTTACATTTGAAATAGAATGTTTCTAGATTAATTTTGGATAAACTTATAAAGGAAGAGTGGGCTCCAGTTTACTTAGGTCAAAAACAATAAAATCATGAAAATTACCTGCTTTGAACTATGTATACCTTTAAATCAGCATGAGTGCTAGATAATACTTAGATTTTTATTTTAGTCTCTTTGAAAAATCTAAGATAATATTCTGGCCCTTTTTCTGTAGAGAATGACCTCATCATTGGCTCATAAAGTAAGTGAAATAATCCTAATAATTCATGGAAGCTATTTTAATATAAATTTATTTGAGTTGGAAAACATATTAGGTAAGTATATTTCTTTTCTCTAAACATGTAAGAGAAATCTTGCAACATAGCAGTAATATTATTAATGTACTATTTGTTTTTATTGCATACTCTCTTGATTTCCCAACATAAAGTTAAATTTTCAAAAGCAAAAATTAAATAAAGAATATTTTTGGAAATATAACATATGAGAGTTACCTCAAAATGTTTCATTAATTAATTAGAACATTCCACTAATAATTACCCACCACTGAAATAAAATAAAAATTTGAAAAAATTTTTTTAAAATTTTTTTAATTAAAAAAAGAAAAGAAAAATTTGAAAAAGTCTATGTCAAAGTTCAAAATATAGAGAACTAATTCTTCTACCCAACCAAAGAATGTTTAATCTCTAACATGTGAGTTTCTCTAGGGCTGGAATTTTAAATATTTTATTCATTGTATCCCAGCTTAGTTCAATAAAAATGTGTTGAATAAATTGTAAGGTATAAATATTGTTAATGGTTACAGTGTCAACGAAGATATATCACTTCAAAACAAGATGGCGGAGGAGTAAGAGACCTAAATTTCGTCTGGTCCCAGGAATTCAGCTAGATAGTTATCAAACCATTCAGAACACCTCCAAACTCAAAATCGGAACTTTTAGAAGTCTGCTCCGCTGAGGGATGTCCCACCAGTGGCTAAGCGGGGGGTGGAAACCTCCCAGGACAGTGTGGTCTCAGGACCCTCGGGGTCACAGAAAGACCAGGGGTGCATGAGTGTGGCAGAGCTCCCAGGTATTAGAGCGGGGAAGCCAGCTGCAAAGACTGAGCCGAGGAGTGGGCTCTCAGCTCGCAGTTGCCATAAACCGTGATCCGCGGCATAGTCAGGCCACTGCTCCTCCAGCAGGGACGCGACAAGCGGCAGATCGGGGGACACTACCCTTCCTCTCCCAGGAGGAGTGCTGCGGGAGCGCACCGCAGGAATCTGCTGGGTTTGGAGACTCCAAACAGGGTTGTGTGCCAAAGGTAGAAATGCTCAGTCACAGGCCGGGTGAGCACAGATTGCAGCTGGAGACCAGGGACACAGGAGCAATTGACTGCTTTTCTCTCAGGGCACACTGAGGAGTGGGGCCCTGAGCTCTCGCCTCCTCCAGGACCAGAGATTGGGAAGCCACCATTTTCATCCTTGTCCACCAAAGCTGTACCGAAAGCTTGCAGGGCACAAAAGCTACCAAGAGCAAGCCTGAGCAGATTACTTAACCTGGCCCCTGGCAAGGGCGGGGCAATTCTGCCTCAGGCAAAGCCATTGGAGAATCACTGCAACAGGCCCCTCCTCCAGGAGATCAGCAAGAACAGCCAGCCAAGACCAAGTTTATGAATCAATGAGAACGGCAAAACCCCAGTGCTAGGGGAATACTGCACATAGAATTCATGGCTTTTTTCCCATGTGATTTAGCTTTTCAAAGTTAATTTTTTATATTTTATTTTTTTCTTTTTCTATTTTTTTAGTTGAATTTTTCTTCTTCCCTTTTTCATCCAACATCTCAATTCCTTTTTTAAAATATTTTTTAATTTTTCATTTTTACAGTCATATTCTATCTCTTCATTATATTTAACCTTATTTTATATATATATATATTATATATACATATATATATATAAGTTTTTCTGACTTTAAAATTGTGGGATACAGTTTCTTCTAATAGACCAAAATATATCCTAAATCTAGTGTATGACGTTATCCTGGTCTCCCACCTGATTCCATTCTCTCTCTCTCTTTTTTTTTAAATTCTTCTTCATTCTTTTTTCAACCAACTTCTTATCTTATCAATTCCAATTTTAAAATCTTTTTTAATTTTCATCTTTATAATCATATTCCATCCCTTCATCATATTTTCCCTTATTTTTGTATGTATATAAGGTTTTCTTTCTTTAAAATTTTGTGAGGCAGTTTCTTCTAACAGACCAAAATACACCCAAAATCTAGTGTGTGGCTCCATTATTTTCACCAGCCTGATCATATTCTTTTTTTTTCCTTTATTTATCCCCTCCCCCACTTTCAGGTATCTTCTGACTTGTTTAGTGCGTATGTTACTGGGGTGATTGTTACCCTTTTAACATTTTTTTTTAGCATTTTTTCTCTCATTCAACTATTCTCCTCTGGACAAAATGAAAAGATGGAAAAAATCACCTCAAAAAAAGAACAAGAGGCAGTACCCACTGCCAGGGACCTAATCAATACAGACATTAGTAAGATGTCTGAACTAGAGTTCAGAATGACGATTTTAAAGATACTAGCTGGGCTTGAAAAAGCATAGAAGATACTAGAGAATCCATTTCTGGAGAAATAAAAGAACTAAAATCTAACCAAGTCAAAATCAAAAAGGCTATTAATGAGGGGCAATCAAAAATGGAGGCTCTAACTGTTAGGATAAATGGGGCAGAAGAGAGAATTTGTGATATAGAAGACCAAATGATGGAAAATAGAGAAGCTGAGAAAAAGAGAGATAAACAACTACTGGACCATGAGGGCAGAATTAGAGAGATAAGTGATACCATAAAGTAAACAATATTAGAATAATTGGGATCCCAGAAGGAGAAGAGAGAGAGGGGCAGAAGGTATATTGGAGCAAATTATAGCAGAGAACTTCCCTAATTTGGAGAAGGAAACAGGCATCAAAATCCAGGAGGCACAGAGAACACCCCTCAAAATCAATAAAAATAGGTCAACACCCTGACATCTAATAGTAAAACTCACAGGCCTCAGAGACAAAGAGAAAATCCTGAAAGCAGTTCAGGACAAGAGGTCTGTAACCTACAATGGTAGAAACGTTAGATTGGCAACGGACCTATCCACAGAGACCTGGCAGGCCAGAAAGGACTGACATGATATCTTCAGAGCACTAAATGAGAAAAATATGCAGCCAAGAATACTCTATCCAGCTAGGCTGTCATTGAAAATAGAAGGAGAGATAGAAAGTTTCCAGGACAAACAAAAACTAAAAGAATTTGCAAACACCAAACCAGCCCTACCAGAAATATTGAAAGGGGTCCTCTAAGCAAAGAGAGCCTAAAAGTAACATAGACCAGAAAGGAACAGAGACGAAATGACAGATGTTGGCGGGGATGTGGAGAAAGGAGAACCCTCCTACACTGTTGGTGGGAATGCAAGCTGGTGCAGCCACTCTGGAAAACATTATGGAGGTTCCTCAAAAAGTTGAAAATAGAGTTACCATACAACCCAGCAATTGCACTACTGGGTATTTGCCCCAAAGATACAAATGTAGGGATCTGAAGGGGAACATGCAACCCAATGTTTATAGCAGCAATGTCCACAATAGCCAAACTATGGAAAGAGCCAAGATGTCCATTGACAGATGAATGGGTAAAGAAGATGTGGTATATATATACAATGGAATATTATGCAGCCATCAAAAAGAATGAAATCTTAGAAGAAGGTAGCGGGAGGGGAAGAATGA
>NW_027827119.1:0-272 GCF_054177405.1 Leptonychotes weddellii | reverse complement strand
TTGGGCACCCTGTGACATCAGCCCTGTCCCCTGGCAGCCTTACTTGGTGCCTGTGGGTACAGCTGCTTCACACGTGCCCTTCGCTCTTCCCACCACTCCAAGACAGACAACCTCCTCTCCTTCAAGACCCCTCACAGGGCTGGGTCTCAGAACCCCGGCAGCCCTAACACCCCCGGGTGTGTCTTGGCCAGCACTGTGAAGGGGCTCTGGAAGCGGTGAGGGGGCTCAGACTGCTCCGTCTCCCGCTCAGGCGGTCTGAGCTGCAGAGGGCT
>NW_027827118.1:0-272 GCF_054177405.1 Leptonychotes weddellii | reverse complement strand
TTCTCCTTCCTCCCCTGGGAGGAGCGGCGCAGGAGCGCACCGCAGGAATCTGCTGGGTTTGGAGACTCCAAATGGGGTCGTGTGCCAGAGATAGGAATGCTCGGTCACAGGCTGGGTGATAATGGAGTGCGGCCAGAGACTGGGGAGACAGGAGTGATTGACTGCTTTTCTCTGAGGGCTCACTGAGGAGTGGGGCCCCGAGTTCTTGGCTCCTCCGGGGCGGAGATTGGGAGGCTGCCATTTTCACTCTCATCCTCCAAAGCTGTATGGAA
>NW_027827117.1:0-272 GCF_054177405.1 Leptonychotes weddellii | reverse complement strand
TCAGGTCACAATCCCTGCTCAGTGGGGAGCCTGCTAGTCCCTCTCTCTCCTGCTCATGCTCTGTCTCTTGTTATCTCTCTCTCTCTCTCTCTCAAATAAATAAAATCTAAATCTTAAAAAAAAAAAAGACACATAGATCAGTGGAACAGAATAGAGAGACTAGAAATAAACCCACACATGTATGGTCAATTAATTTACAACAAAGGAGCCAGGAATATGTAGTTGGGAAAGGCTAGTCTCTTCAATAAATAGCATTGAGAAAACTGGACAGC
>NW_027827116.1:0-272 GCF_054177405.1 Leptonychotes weddellii | reverse complement strand
TGCACGAACAATGAATCATGGAACACTTCATCTAGAACTAATGATGTAATGTATGGGGATTAACATAAGAATAAAAAAAAAAAAATTCCAGCATGGCTTTTTGGAAATATAGACAAGCTTGTTCTGAAACTTATATGGATAGCTAAGCCGCAGAAGAGCTAAAGCAATTTTGAAAAATAAGAATGTTTGAAGAATCACTTTCCTCAAATTAAGGCCTACTATATAGATACAGCAATAAATACACTATGGTATTTGTGAGGGATAAACAGTAG
>NW_027827115.1:0-272 GCF_054177405.1 Leptonychotes weddellii | reverse complement strand
CACCTTTAGAAGTTGCACTTTGCTGTTACAGTGCTTTCTGGGTTTACTGCATCAGTTAGCCCCCACTCTCTCCTTTATCTTTAGCCTGTCTCTTCCCTCACTCCTCCTCCTTATCCCATAAACACAATCATCTTAAAAAACAAATCCTTTTTTGACACTGTATCCCCTTCAAGAAACCATCCAATCTTTCCTCCTCTTTCTACCCGAACATTGATGACTCACAGTCTTCATTTCATCATCTCCCAGTTACTATAACTCATTATAAACTCCTT
>NW_027827114.1:0-272 GCF_054177405.1 Leptonychotes weddellii | reverse complement strand
CTTGATGTCTTGCCAATTTTCAATCATACAGAAACCATAGATGGTTTTGCAACTATTTTTGTGTTGTCATTATGAAAACATACCTCGAGGCCGGAAGAACAGGATGGCTGTAAGTGTGTAGCTCGACTTACACCTCTTAAATATGGAGGCAGAAGCGGGTCTCCAGGTGTCTCCTGGCTTACGGGCGGGCCTAGGAAGGCGACATAAGCCTGTCGCCGGTGAATTCCCGGATACTCACTCATTAACCAAATACATGCCGAGCGCCTACTATG
>NW_027827113.1:0-272 GCF_054177405.1 Leptonychotes weddellii | reverse complement strand
TTGTACAGGAGTAACTGAGTAGGAATTTAAGGAAAATAAAATTAGTCTAGATGCATCGCTCCTAGTGTACAACAAAATAAGCCCCAGATACACCAAAAAGTTAAATATTTAAAAATATCTTTTTCCAAATGCCAAGCAAGGTGTTAGACCTGTGAATTTAAGACCCAGGATGAGGGGTGCCAGGGTGGCTCAGGTCACAGTCCCGGGGTCATGAGCATCTTGCCTTCAGCTCAGGTCATGATCCCAGGGTCCTGGGATCGAGCCCCGCATTG
>NW_027827112.1:0-272 GCF_054177405.1 Leptonychotes weddellii | reverse complement strand
TTAGTTTTTGATGTAGTGTTCCATGATTCATTGTTTGCGTATACCACCCAGTGCTCCATTCAATACGTGCCCTCTTTAATACCCATCACCAAGCTAACCCATCCACCCACCCCCTCCCTTCTAGAATGCTCAGTTTGTTTCTGAGAGTCCATAGTCTCTCATGGTTTGTCTCCCCCTCTGATTCCCCCCCTTCATTTTTTCCTTCCTACTATCTACTTTTTTTTTTTAACATATAATGTATTATTTGTTTCAGAGGTACAGGTCTGTGATTC
>NW_027827111.1:0-272 GCF_054177405.1 Leptonychotes weddellii | reverse complement strand
TCCCTCAGATGTGCTTGCACTTCACAATACGGGTTAGCAAGGATCTGGCTCAGAGCGGCCTCTAGCGGTTCGATCCTCAGGGACGTGCTTCCTTCCTGGATCATTCAGCCCAATTGCCAAATTAACCCACACTAGACAAGTTGAACACTTGTGTGTTCTGAAACATCCTCCCTGTGGTCAGCTCTTTGCAGAATCGTTCTCATCGGCAATGCATAACAAACCAGTTGGCACCTACTGTGTGCTCAGAACTGTGGGGAACGGTCCAGTAGTTC
>NW_027827110.1:0-272 GCF_054177405.1 Leptonychotes weddellii | reverse complement strand
TCTATCTGACACCTAACCCTCAAGGGGTTTTAGAAAGCACTTTTGATCTTTCTGGAAACAGCAGAGCATGGGAAAGAGAGGGGTTGCAATCCAGTACTAGCCAACAAGTACCTGGCACACTTACAGATTTTAACAAGAAAAAACAGGTAGGAATGATACCATTTAAGCAAGCTCCTATCTTAATAGCACTGGGTTGATAAAAGTATATACAGTTTCAAGAAAAAAATTTAGAGAACAATACATAGTAAAACAGGCTGTTGACTCTAGTTAGC
>NW_027827109.1:0-2462 GCF_054177405.1 Leptonychotes weddellii | reverse complement strand
GACAGAGAAATAAACTCTCATCTTTGGCCTAAGTCAAAGTTATTTTGAGGGGCTCCTGGGTGGCTTAATCAGTTAAGCATCTGCCTTCGGCTTAAGCCATGGTCCCGGGGTCCTGGGATCTAGCCCCACGATGGGCTCCCTGCTTAGCAGGGAGTGTGCTTCTCCCTCTCCCTCTGCCCCCATCCCTGTTCGTGCTCTCTCTCTCAAATAAATAAATAAAATCTTTTTTAAAAAGTTATTTTGAGTTTTCTGCATATTGTTTTAAAATTAATTTTAATACACATTCATTACTTTTATTAAAAACAAATTCATGCACTGCCATTCACTTTACATCCTTTCAATCTTAACTCCATGCTTCCTCTCTTCTTTTTCTTTTAAATAACTCTGTATTTTTTACCATCACTATTTTCATAATGAGGTCTTTGATGAAGGACAATGGTTGTTTTGATTAAATAGTTTCATCGTTTGGAAAGAGCTCCTAGGTTATCTTCTTGTGCCTCCTTGGAGTAAAGCAAGGTGAATATACCGCCTCTAGCTCATCATCAGTGTACTTAAGCACCAATATTTGGCTCCTTTGAGAGGAAAAGGGCTGCAAGATGTTACTACTGTCGGTAAATCCCTTAAGTTATTAGTGCAATGAAAATGGAATCTCAGACAACCAGCCAACATCAATAAAGCATTCCTTTTAGTCTTGCAGATGTGCATAAGAACTTCCATTCCTTCCCAGGTTTACATAATTATTATTATTTTTACTTCCTTGATATCATTAGGTAAAGGTATAATGTAAATGCAAAGTGGTTTCACAGACAGAGTCAAATGGGATGCTCAGAGAACCTGACAACACCCTGGAGGAACATAACCAGATGTTTATCATGCACATTTCTAATGCTATGGCCTGGCTTGAGACAAATGTTACAGGGAGGACGAAGGGGGGACCACCAAAAAAACCTACATATTTTTCACATTAACCAAGACACAAAGTGCCTTAATCTCTAGCTACCTTTGCTCCCATGGTGAAATTATTTCATCCAATTTTACTTCTGCAATTCCCAGCACAAATAAAATGCCTGTGCCCCTAAGCCAAGTGGGTAACCACTGACATGCTGATTAAGCATTACTGATTAACTGTACAATAAGTCATTTAAATTGCTGGTGCACAGATGGGCAACATTTATTTAATTGTTTCCTCACCTGCACTCTAAAGGGAACTTGCTAATGCACCTACAATTGAGAAACAATACTGCTGTTTCAGGCAAACATGAACTGTCTTACCTTTTACATACTCGGTCATCATTTGGGTAAACTTGTAAAACCCCATTTTCCCTCTCAGCAGCTGTCACTTAGGCAGTAGAACCCTCTGTCATGCTGAGACTCAGAAAAAGAACTAACCTGGGCATTACAGGTTTCAAAATGTCCTTCCTGTTATTTTGTTTTGACCCTTTCAAATTTTTGCTTTATATTTGTATTTGTTTGTCCGGGAGCTATTATGTATTATGCATTGGCCAAAAGTACTTTACGAAACATAAGACACTCTTCACAACCAATTGAAGATGTAGTTATGATAACATGTGTCATCTTTCAGCTCTCAGGCTTCCCTTCAGATCCAACCAGAGTTAACAACTTGAATAAGGACCCTTCACTCTTCCTTTTCCATCTGACAAAAAACAACGATTTAGAACCCAGCTCAACAATCACTGAAATTGAAATTCAACAAATATTTCTTGAGCACCTAACGGGAGTTGTTGGCTGCCAAATAGCTGCTCCTTAAAGAAGACAAAAATACAAGTAAATATTACTTGGTGAAGTAAGGAAGTGGCTTTCAGCCAGATTCTGCAGTCAGATTGCTTGGATTCAAATCTTCCCTCTGACACTGTCTCTGCAATGTTGGCAAGTGCTTTACTCTCCATTTAAATGGGAATAATAATAATAGTAATACCCGTGAAGGGGAGCAGAATATACTGCCCCAAAATATGCCTCTTTGGCATGTTAAAGAACAAATATTCAACGGAGTAAATTTGAAGATCTAATTGGCTTTATTCAATGATTCAGGCAGCATCCCTTCTAGTAAATAGACAGGTGCTCTGAGTAGCTGAACAAAACGGAAGGTTTTTATAGGCAGAAGGAAGGTGAGGCAAGGGAGTTATTAGCAAAAGAAAAGAAAAGGATCATTTCAAGCCAGGTCATCTCCTTTTGGTGCAAGGTTACAGCAGGGGTCTTATTATGCAGATTATCTCGCTAGTGTGCATCAGGAAATTTCAGATTGACTGTTTAAAGGTCACATTTCTGGGAGAGGCTGAAATTGCAATTAAATCTTGGTTTGCTGTCATGCGGGCAAGTGACTGCATTTTGGGCCTGTTGTTTCTTTTCTAAAAGGCATAAGGATTATTTTATGTTGATTATTCTTAAGAAACAGCAAACAGAGGGCGGAGCAAGATGGCGGAGGAGTAGGAGACCTGGATTTC
>NW_027827108.1:0-272 GCF_054177405.1 Leptonychotes weddellii | reverse complement strand
GCCCAATGCGGGGCTCGATCCCAGGACCCTGGGACCATGACCTGAGCCGAAGGCAGATGCTTAACAACTGAGCCACCCAGGTGCCCCGATATTTTACACTTTTATACAGTAATGTTGGTCTGTGTGCAAAGTAATTCTAACAGTCTATTTCAGAGCTTAAGTTGCATGGCAAAGAAAGTACACTTAACTGGAATTCAAAGAATTAGGGACCGTCAGTGTGACATGCATAAATGGGTTATTTGGAAGGTTTGGGGTCTTTTTTAATTTTGGGG
>NW_027827107.1:0-272 GCF_054177405.1 Leptonychotes weddellii | reverse complement strand
TGATCCCAACAAATCATCCCATTTGTTAAGGGGGAGGACAGAACTGAGTGGAGGCGAATCATCTTCCATCCAACCCCATCCTCCCAAACCTAAAAAATGCATCGATCTACTCATCCATTCACTCATCCATCCTTTAGTCCATCTGTCCATCCACCCACCCATCCATACATTCATCTGTCTATCCATCCATTCATCCGTCCATCCATCATCTCTCCATCCATCCACCTACCCATCCATCCATCATCCATCATCTGTCCATCTACCCATCCATC
>NW_027827106.1:0-272 GCF_054177405.1 Leptonychotes weddellii | reverse complement strand
GAGTTTTATGGTTTTAGGTCTTACATTTGAGTCTTTATCCATTTCAGGTTTATTTTTATATATTGTGTAAGGAAGTGATCAAATTTCATTCTTTTGTGTGTAGTTGTCCAGTTTTCCCAACACTATTTATTGAAGACTGTCTTTTCTTCATTGTATATTTTTTTTTAAATTTTTTTATTTTTTTAATTCTTATGTTAATTCCCATACATTACATCATTAATTTTAGATGAAGTGTTCCATGATTCATTGTTTGTGCATAACACCCAGTGCTC
>NW_027827105.1:0-272 GCF_054177405.1 Leptonychotes weddellii | reverse complement strand
TATACTTGGAAAATACTTGTTGAAAGTATCTATTTAAATAAGGAAATTAAATTAGTGATGTAAATACCTAAAAGAAATTACGCACTGGGGAGAAAAAAAAAAAAAGCTGTCACCATAAGTGAGAGTACAGGATTTCATGATCTACCTATCAAGCTGGTTTAGCAATGAGAAGACACACAGTTGAAATGAATAAAAAAGTACAACTAGGATAAAAAAATCTTTTTGTGTTTCAGCAATTAACCATACCCATCTGTGTATACTATCTGGCAAAT
>NW_027827104.1:0-272 GCF_054177405.1 Leptonychotes weddellii | reverse complement strand
GTGCTGGTGGTGGTGGTGCTGCTGGTGGTGGTGGTGCTGGTGGTGCTGCTGGTGCTGGTGGTGCTGGTGGTGGTGGTGGTGGTGGTGCTGCTGGTGGTGCTGGTGCTGGTGGTGGTGGTGCTGCTGGTGGTGCTAGTGCTGGTGGTGGTGCTGGTGGTATTTTTATTTCGCCAGAATATTGTAGCAGCGTTGCATCTGCTGTCCTGTCTCGAATCTTCTTTGTTTTTATGCTCTTACTAAGTATATGTGGAATGATCTCGTTGATCAGCATT
>NW_027827103.1:0-272 GCF_054177405.1 Leptonychotes weddellii | reverse complement strand
GGGCTGATAGGCTCTAAAGTTGTCTCTGGGGAGTAACCTTTGTCTTTCCTGGTAGAGAGGGAAGAAGGGACCTCTTTGTAAACGTCTGTCCTGCTTCTAGGCAGGTAGGGGGAGGGCAGAGAACTTTTGGGGAATCTGCTTCTTCTCACTTGCTTTCATCTCGCAATAATCCATATGCCGAAGTGGCAGATTTTGGGGTGGTATCATCTGCTACCCTTCACCGCCATGTTTTCGTTCACATTCCTTTGAAAGTTGGGAGGGGCAGAACTGCT
>NW_027827102.1:0-272 GCF_054177405.1 Leptonychotes weddellii | reverse complement strand
ATCTAAAGACCAGCTGGTAACTCCCTGATGATACATTATGAAGAGTTAAATCTGCATAGTTTTCCATCGTAATTGATTTTATACTTCGTTCCAACTCACTGCTTACCTGAAGCTTGATTTCTATGAAAGGCCATGAATAATTTGAAGGGGAAAAGTAAGTCAAGCAAGGGAAGAGGAAAGGACATTTGGTGTAGCACTGGATGTCACAGAACCAGTAAGGTTGAATATTGTCCTAACTGTAGACACCATCCTAAGTGTTAGAGGAAAGCTGT
>NW_027827101.1:0-272 GCF_054177405.1 Leptonychotes weddellii | reverse complement strand
TGTTTTCTTAGTTTCAGATGTACAATATAAGGATTCCACAATTCCATACATCACCCGATGCTCATCAGGACAGGTGCATTCCTTAATTCCCCTCCCCTATTTAAGCCTTCCGCCCACTCACCTTTCCTCTGGTAACCCGAAGGTTGTTCTCTCTGGTTAAGCCTCTGTTTCTTGATTTGTCTCTCTTTCTCCCTACACTATCACTTATTGATTGATTAAATTTCTGGTGGAGAGGTGGATTATGGTCACCCTAAAGGGTCTTCTCACTGCTC
>NW_027827100.1:0-272 GCF_054177405.1 Leptonychotes weddellii | reverse complement strand
TTTAACTTTTTGAGGAACCTCCACACTGTTTTACACAGTGACTGTACCAGTTTGCATTCCCACCAACAATGCGTGAAGGTTCCCCTTTCTCCACATCCTCGCCAATACTTGTTGTTTTTTGTGTTGTTGATTCTAGCCATTCTGACAGGTGTGAGGTGATATCTCATTGTAGTTTTGATTCGCATTTCCTTGATGTTAAATCATGATGAACATCTTTTCATGTATCTGTTGGTCATCTGGATGTCTTCTTTGGAGAAATGTCTATTCATGGC
>NW_027827099.1:0-272 GCF_054177405.1 Leptonychotes weddellii | reverse complement strand
GTCTTAAAATGTACCAATTCATAAGATCTTTGTACCCTTGTACTGGTCATCCTCTCTTTCTAGAATTTTCTGCCCCCATGTAATTCCATGGGTATTTCTTTCAGGTTGTCTGGATATCAGCTAACCACCACTCTAAAAAACCTTGCTTAACAACCAAAAGCAAAGTAACTACCATCTCCCAGTCAAACTTTATCATAACGCTATTTTTTATTTGCTTCAGAGCACTATCTCTTTTGGATATTATGGGTTGTTTTCAATTTAATAGTTTAATC
>NW_027827098.1:0-2462 GCF_054177405.1 Leptonychotes weddellii | reverse complement strand
GGTGGGTATTGAGGAGGGCACATTCTGCATGGAGCACTGGGTGTTATGCACAAACAATGAATCATGGAACACTACATCTAAAACTAATGATGTAATGTAGGGGATTAACATAAGAATTAAAAAAAAAAAAGAATAGATCATTTTATTCAAGTTGGTTTCTTAATATTTTCTCCATGACGATATATGTCTTAATGTAGAAAATTTGATACAGTGTTTTTTTATATTAAGTAACCTAATTTATTTTCTCTGGATTGTGTATTGGAAATTGGATGGAACACTATAAATTAGTGTGGAAAATAATTTTGCTAAATTTCATTCCCAGTCTCCATCAAAATTTTACCTTTTTGCTGTTTTAATATATTCATGTGACATTTTTTAAGTTGTTAAAAACTTTATTTATTTTAAAGTCTCAATGAGCATCCTGGACACCAAATCACTTTTTAAAATTTTGGTGATATGAAATAAAATGAATTAAAAACACATGGAATCAATGTTCTCTAAAATATATGTGTTTTTAAAGTTTGGAGAAAGAGGGTGAGAAGAGTTGCTTGGCAGAATGTTTGGGTTTTAGTAAATCCAAAATTTTTGAAAAATTGTTCCAGATGTTTGATAAACCCCTGAGTGCCCCGAAGTTTCACCCAAACCTGCCATAAATAAAGATAATTATAAACAACAATAAAGTGAGATTAAGGTAGCATGTAATAGATGCCCAAGGAATCAAAATTAACTCTGAACTGGATTAAGCCACAAATAATAATAGATGTGTATGTGCTACAAACACCATGGAGAAGAGTATAGTTTTACAGCATGTCTACATGAGGGAAATAGGAAAATAAAAACAAAACTATTTCACACATAAAAATCTGACAGTATCCTGGCATTTCATTCTGGCATTCAGGAGTTCTCATTATCTTGCCCAGTGGTTCTTAATGCAGGATGATAAATCTTCCATTGAGGGTATTTGGAAACTTGTAGGGCATTTTTGGTTGTCACAATGACTGGAAAGAGCTACTGGATTTTATTAGCTAGCAGCCAAGGATAATTAATACCCTGCAATTCCCATAAAACGAAGAACTGTTCTTACAAGTCACCACTGTGTCCAACCAAACTCACTCTCCCTCTTGAAACTCTGAGTTCTAGCCTCACCTAACTTCCTATCATTTCCCTCATATTACAGCCATTTTGTCTTTACTTTTATTCCACTGTTTCTTTACTTGTAATTGCTTGCCTCTGCTCTTCAATGAGGCACATTTACTGTTTTCTTCAGAAAGACTCTTATCTACCTCAGTTCTTTCCTCAAGGACCAAACTCCATGTTGAACTTTTATCTTCTCTTGAAGTCTTTTTTCTTTTTTTAATTTTCTTATGTTATGTTAATCACCATACATTACATTATTAGTTTTTGATGTAGTGTTCCTGATTCATTGTTTGTGTATAACACTCAGTGCTCCTCTTGAAGTCTTTTGATAGCCTCATTATTTTGTATTTATCTCCCTGATTACATTTACTACAGGATAATTTGTGTCCACAGAAGCTACTGAATTAACCAATGCTGACCTTTTTTTGATCAAGATGCTTGTGGTCATGTAGAGTCAGACATAGTTGAACTTCCTTATTTGGCTTTACTGAGAGAATTTTGTCACATGTGCGTATATGCACACATGTGTATGCACATAATTTATATGGATATAAACAAGATGTAGATATAAACATATATATTAGATACATTTCTCTAAGCAAAACACAAAACACTGTCATCTCATTTAAGGATGACACTGAGTCCTTTAGCTAAAAGACTGGGTGAGAATTTGATCTGTTGGTTCCATTCCTTAGCTAATCACTCACCTCTGATTCTGGTAGTTTTACCTCTCACTAGTTGCACAATAGCACTAAGGAATCCTTAGAGGCTCAAAGTGCAGCCAGGAAGAGTTAACTTGGCAAAATATAATCTGATACTTATGGGGGGAAATAATTCTCACAGACATTGGTTGGAAGATATAAACTATACATCTGGACTACAGTAATGCCTCGGGCTGACTAAGGAGAGTTTCATCTTTCAAGCCAGTTAAAACTATATTTCTGTGCTTGAAAACACAACCTTTTGCTGGCTTCATGTAAGAAGAGAGGAGAGAGTTAGGAGCCCAGATGAATAGCTTCTACTTTAATTTAGGGTTGATACCACTTTGTGGTGATGTTTTATACAAGCAACCTTTATCTTATGAACATATGACTTTTGAGTGACTTTGTCCCCATCACTGGAGGCTTCCAGCCCTCGTGAGCACCTGCCAAAGTGTCCCCTGTACACTGCAGTGGCTGTTACCAAACAGAACCCACTCAGTCCCTTGCAGCCTCAACAATCCTATAGCCTTATATTGCACACATGATTAAAAGCTCGAAAGATTCAAGGTTTAATTTCAGAATGCAAAGGAGAGGAAGTGTACACTCTGGAAGAAGGAAGCTCTA
>NW_027827097.1:0-272 GCF_054177405.1 Leptonychotes weddellii | reverse complement strand
GATCCCATGACCCCAAGATCACTACCTGAGCCGAAACTGAAAGTGGAGAGTTGGACGACCCACTGACTGTGCTACCCAGGTGCCCCTGAAGCACATATTTTAGAGGTTGTTTTAGTCTTGACCTGGAAATATCTTTAGTCAGCCTTATTTGTTAATAATAGTTCTGCAAGGTACAGAACTCTAAGTTGATATATATTTTCCCTGGCACTTCGAAGTCACTGTTGAATTATATTTTGGCCCTTTTTGTTTGTTAATTTAGCTGTAATCCCTTT
>NW_027827096.1:0-272 GCF_054177405.1 Leptonychotes weddellii | reverse complement strand
TGGCTTGTCCTTCTTTCCCGATGCCACCTCCAGCCTGAGCCCGCTGCACAGCACTTCTGTCCCGACACCCCTGGATGGAGAGTTCGGGGTTCTGCCCCCAGCATGGGCGTCGTGGCCGTCCTGCACCCTGGGTTCAGTGCAAGCTCCTGGATTCATGCCCTCCTTGGGCATTTTCTGGTCCTTGGCCCCCATCCTCAGGCTGCGGGCCCCTCGGCATGCATCTCTGGGTGCGGGGACAGGGCGTGCTTCCTCAGAGTTCTCTCCTCATGCCC
>NW_027827095.1:0-272 GCF_054177405.1 Leptonychotes weddellii | reverse complement strand
CTGAATTCTCTCTCCCCTCGTGTGCGTGTGTCTTTCCCTAGTGCCTAGCACAGAGCCGAGCGTATGGTAGATAATTCAGTGGATAACTATTGAATAAATGGATAGAAGAGTAGCTTGGTGAAGTAATAGAATTCATTTGGCTGTATAGAATGAGGGACAGATCTAACTTAATTTTCTTCTAAATGTGTAATCAGTTGTCGTAGCAGCATTTGTTGGAAAACAAATTATCTTTTGTTGACTGACTGAAATATCACCTTTGTATTGTTTTTAAT
>NW_027827094.1:0-272 GCF_054177405.1 Leptonychotes weddellii | reverse complement strand
TTTTTTTTAAGATTTTATTTATTTATCAGATTGAGAGAAAGAGAGCATGGGGGTGGTAGGGGCAGAGGGAGAAGGAGAAGCAGACTCCCTGTTGGGCAGGGAACCCGACTCAGGACTCAATCCCAGGACCCCAGGACCGTGACTTGAGCAGAAGGCAGAAGCTTCACCGCCTGAGCCCCCCAGGCACCCCTCACAGCTGCAAATGTTGTGCAAGAAGCCCCGTGGAGGGACACTCCCTCAGGGTACTCAGGTAGCCCTCCGCAGCTTTGCCC
>NW_027827093.1:0-272 GCF_054177405.1 Leptonychotes weddellii | reverse complement strand
TGGGTGTTGTGCACGAACAATGAATCATGGAACACTTCATCTAGAACTAATGATGTAATGTATGGGGATTAAGATAAGAATAAAAAAAAAATGACTTGTGTTTGAGTTTACTGATTCTTCTGTTTGATCAAGTCTGTGTTTGAAACCGTCTAGTGAATTTTCCAGTTTAGTTGGATTCTTCAACTCCAGATTTTCTGTTTGGTTCTTTTTTATGGTTTCTGTCTCTTTGTTGATATTCCCATTTTTTTTGTTTTGTTTGTTTTTTAAATTTA
>NW_027827092.1:0-272 GCF_054177405.1 Leptonychotes weddellii | reverse complement strand
TCTCAGAATCCATAGTTTCTCATGGTTCATCTCTCCCTCCGATTCTCCCCCCCATCATTTTTCCCTTCCTTCTCCTAATGTCCTCCATGCTATTCCTTATGTTCCACAAATAAGTGAAACCATATGATAATGAACTTTCTCTGCTTGACTTATTTCACTTAGCATAGTCTCCTCCAGTCCCATCCATGTTGATGTAAAAGTTGGGTATTCATCCTTTCTGATGGCTGAGTAATATTCCATTGTATATATGGACCACCTCTTCTTTAACCATG
>NW_027827091.1:0-272 GCF_054177405.1 Leptonychotes weddellii | reverse complement strand
AGCTTTCTTGCCCTCCAAAGAAAAAGAGGCATATTCACAATAAATTCAGTCCCCCTCTTGCATTAAAGGATTAAAAAAAAAAAAGTTTAGTCATTTACCTGCAGTCACCTGGGAGTTTGCAAGACCCATGCTTGGGACTACAGCCCTGTCGGCAAATAGCTGTAAAAACAAAACAAAACAAAACAAACACAGATGAGTCGAGCACACTGTTTCTTGCACCACCACCATCATGAGAATGGCCTAGCACATTAAGCCTACAAAATCCACAACTT
>NW_027827090.1:0-272 GCF_054177405.1 Leptonychotes weddellii | reverse complement strand
TGGTGCTGTTCTTGATTGCTGATGGAATCCAGGGCTGTCTCTCCTACCTCTTCCTCCTGTGACGTGGGCTCAACTTCCTTGAGAAGCTGCTGGAAATGCCATCTTCAGATCCTCTGTGAGACTGACTGAATGAAAAAATCAGGCTTCTTTTTTCTAATTTTTAACACACATTGCACAACTTTCCTATGCACTGACAGTCCTTCTCGTGCTCATTCATTCAGCAAACCCTACTGCACACCTGCAGTGAATCAGTGACGGACAGCCCTGGCCTC
>NW_027827089.1:0-272 GCF_054177405.1 Leptonychotes weddellii | reverse complement strand
CAAAAAGGTTTTTAGTTTGGGGTAGTCCCAATAGTTTATTTTTGCTTTTGTTTCCCTTGCCTTAGGAGACATGCCTAGAAAAAAATACTACTACAGCCTATGTTAGAAAAATTACTGCCTATGCTGTCTTCTAGGATTTTTGATTTCAGGTCTCACATTTAGGTCTTTAATCCATTTTGAGTTTATTTTTATGTGTAGTATAAGAAAGTGGTTCATTTTCATTCTTTTGTATGGCTGTCCAGTTTTTTTTTCCCCATTGTATATTCTTGCCT
>NW_027827088.1:0-272 GCF_054177405.1 Leptonychotes weddellii | reverse complement strand
TAAGATATTACTGTCTTTTAACTGAGTAGACTTGTACTGATGGTCCAAAAACAATAGTAGGTAAGACTGCCAGCACCTTAGCAGAAATGAAGGCAGTGGCAGAACCACACTATATTTAATAGTCATCATATTCTTTGTTCTTTGGGTGTTGAGTTTGATGAGTTCTTTATAGATTTTGGATACTAGCCCTTTATCTGATCTGTCATTTGCAAATATCTTCTCCCATTCTGTCGGTTGTCTTTTGGTTTTGTTGACTGTTTCCTTTGCTTTGC
>NW_027827087.1:0-2462 GCF_054177405.1 Leptonychotes weddellii | reverse complement strand
CGGCGCGGCTCCTCGGGCTCCGCTGGAGCTCGCCGCCCAGCAGCTGCACCGCCTCGGCGTAGCGGGAATCGCGGATGAGGCGGTACACGACGGCGGTGAACTCCCCATCCGGGATCTGCGCGCCGCTCAGCCCGGCCATAACCGCCGCGGTGGTGGTGCGCGCTGGTTACCACGGCAACAAGCCCGCCGGAAACGGAAGGCTGCTTGTCCTGAGATTACTTTGTAACGGAATAAGCCCATTGCTATAAAAAGTAATCAGTGAAATTAGTCTTTCCATTATTAAATCTGTCCTCGAAGACTTTAGGCTGCTAAGGCCGTTAGTTACGCAAGACTGAACACAAGCTTCTAGGTAGCTCAGAGATGAAAACTCCACTTCCCGGCGTGCACCACTCTAGTCGCGGCGTAGCCGGAACGTGACCGCGCTGCATGCTGGGGCCCTAGTCTCGCGGGACCGACTCACAGGCATGGGGGGAGATGAGGTGTCAGTACTTTTTCCCACCCGTGTTTTATGGCGATTGCTGGCTGCCAGTTGTATCATTTCGGTGTCTCGCGTAGGGGAGCAAGGGTTATTGTCTGAAATCCCTTGCTTTTTAAGACTTTTTTAGTGTGCAGTGCATACAAACAGTGTCGGTTCGTGTTTTGTGCTTGTAAATTAGCGGGAAGGAAAAGGTGGATATCTCCTTGGAATTGCCCTGGAATTAGAGTAGGTTCTTTTTTTAAAGATTTTATTTATTTGACAGAGGGAGAGAGAGACAGCGAGAGAGGGAACACAAGCTACCCCGAGGGCATACTTTCTACGAAGGTAATATGGAGAGACCAAAAGTCTTTATTTTTGTCGTTTTCACAGGTGACGGTAGGAAATGGTTTTGTATTATATGGTACTGTGAGACATTCAATTTTAGATTCAAGTGTCTCCATCCCCTTATTTTTCATAAACAATTATTACAGAGCAGATGGCAGCGTTTAAACTTGGCTGCATCTCCTGCCCTGGTCCTCTGGCTTTCACTACAAAAAAGAAACCATTCATCCTTGATCTGCCTAGATCTCCACTGGTCTTCTATCATTTGCATTGGCCTGTCTAGTCCCTAAGATAAACGGTGTCCAAATAAAAGCATGTCTTTGCTATATACTTAAAAGACTGCAGTGCAAGTCCTTAATCTTCCTCCTTTATAGTTTTGCTGCCCATGCAGCTTATCTATATGTAAATTTTAGACACGACCCCAACCATATTGTATTATTAGACCATTTATGTCCTTTTTTTCCCCTGATCTTAATAACTACTCCATATTCTGTATATTGCAGGTAAAGAATCTGTGTACTGGAAAGGTTTAAGTTACTTGCTTAAGACCACACAGGTAGCAGCTGTGCCACGATATCCAACATCTAGTTTCAGTAGAAAATAGTGACTGATAAGTAACTCATCACGTCTATCCTCTTTAGATGAGTTTGTAAGAGCCTAGTGTTTGGGGCCAAGTTGTAGAATGGAAGGTTAGTGTCGTTTTCGTCCATTCAACCAACTAACCGACTGACTTGGTGTGGGCAGTAGAAATTTGAACTTCCAGATCGGAATGGCAGCTGTGAGCAGATATTAGGAATTAATTAGTGGGTGGGGTGGTATAGCTTCTAGTCAGTCACCTGGTGTATCTAGGAGGAGCCTTCTCCAGGTGTGTGATTGTTCATATCAAAAAACAACTGACTTTATGTACTCATTCAGTCTTCTCTCTTGCTGAGAAATTGGCAGAGCTGTGAAGTTCTGAGTGGGACCAGAAAAGGAACTTGCTACTGCATGAATACCAAGAGAGGAACAAACTACATATATTTCAGAGGGTTGAGTGGGGGCTCTCACACACCTGAGATACCCCGAGAAAACAGGCAATGAAGACTCCTATAACTCTCCTCAGACACTTCTTTCAACCCAACCTCTGGGTGCACCCTTTTAGGGCCTTCAACTCAGCAGGTATGTGGTTTGACAGAGGCTGATTAGTGCTGCCCAATAATTGAGGCGTGGGTGTGGGAGGATCTTCACCTTTATGGCTGCCTGACAACATTTGTCCCTTGGAAACTCAGGCACAGTATTTTAAAATCCTTATGTATGAACTGTTACTTTGGGTAAGTTACTGTTAAATCAAGGTAAGACAACAGAACATAGAAATGGGAAACTACCTTTTTATCTTTGGTCTGTCAGTCTTTTTTTCAGAATTGGATTTGTATCATGAAAGCATTCATCTTCAAATGGCTTCTTGGAAATGGATGAAAAATAGAAGGACTATCTGCTCTCCCCCAAATTTCCCTGATCCCTTCAGGAGTCAGTTGGGGGCCCCTCTGTGTTGGTGCCTGTCTGTGGGCGTGGCAGCTGACGGGGGCAGGAGGGAGGCTGCTCTGTGTCTTTCCCCTTGTTTCATGTGCTACTGTTCCTGAGGCCTGGCTTGAGAAAAGCAGGACATTCGGTTTAGACAGATGGA
>NW_027827086.1:0-272 GCF_054177405.1 Leptonychotes weddellii | reverse complement strand
TGACTTGAGCAGAAGGCAGAAGCTTCACCGCCTGAGCCCCCCAGGCACCCCTCACAGCTGCAAATGTTGTGCAAGAAGCCCCGTGGAGGGACACTCCCTCAGGGTACTCAGGTAGCCCTCCGCAGCTTTGCCCGGGTTCAAAGTGGAGCTTAGCTAGCATCACAAAGAATGCCTCCACTCCTGCTGAGGCCTCTTCCAAATGGGAGAGGCCAGAAGAGCAGGAGGCAATTCAAAACTTTGTGGAACATAAGGAACAGCATGGAGGACATTAG
>NW_027827085.1:0-272 GCF_054177405.1 Leptonychotes weddellii | reverse complement strand
TCATAAACCACTGTTTTTAGTTGACATTGTAAACATATTATAAGATATTTTGCTTATTTGTCTAAAAATCTTACTGAAATGGATTTAAATAGACTTTCTGTCCCCTTCTCTGGAGGGCAGAAAGTGGGGGAGATGGTTAAAGGTGGCCAAAGGATACCACTTCTAGTTATAAGATGAATAAATTCTGGGGATGTAATGTATAGCATGGTGTCTATAGTCAAAACTGAATTGTTGGGGCGCCTGGGTGGCTCAGTTGGTTAAGCGACTGCCTT
>NW_027827084.1:0-272 GCF_054177405.1 Leptonychotes weddellii | reverse complement strand
GCCAAAATATACCCTAAATGTCTAGTGTATGTATTTGTTCGAGTCTCCTGCTTAATCATATTCTCTCCCCGCCTTTTTTTAATCCTCTTCTTTCTTTTTTTAAGCAACTTCTTATCAATTCCTTTTATAAAATCTTTTATAATTTTCATCTTTATAATCATATTCCATCCCTTCATCGTATTTACCCTTAATTTTGTACCTATATGTTTTTCTTTCTTTAAAATTTTGGGAGGCACTTTGTTCTAACAGACCAAAATACACACAAAATCTAG
>NW_027827083.1:0-272 GCF_054177405.1 Leptonychotes weddellii | reverse complement strand
TTTTAAAGATTTTATTTATTTATTTGACAGAGAAAGACACAGCGAGAGAGGGAACACAAACGGGGAGTGGGACAGGGAGAAGCAGACTCCCTGCCGAGCAGGGAGCCCGATGCGGGACTCGATCCCGGGACTCCAGGATCATGACCTGAGCCGAAGGCAGTCGCTTAACCAACTGAGCCACCCAGGCGCCCTATAGATATATTTTTTTAGTTGGTTACCTTACTTTCTTAAGACTGGACCCAAGTAAATGTTGAGCAGTTTATGGATTAATT
>NW_027827082.1:0-272 GCF_054177405.1 Leptonychotes weddellii | reverse complement strand
GGCCTGTGCTCATGCCAAACCACAGTATCTTGGGTGAGTCGCTTCCCCTGTGCTGGCCTCAGCCATAACAAAAAAGACATATCACATAGGAACAGTGGTTCAGGGAATGGGTTTGACCATGGGCACCTTTAGTTGCAGGATGCATGACCTTTAGTAAGCAGGTTCCTTTTTCCAAGTGTCACCTTTTCTCTTGTATTTAGTGGGAATCAGGATGGTACCTGTCCCTTAAAGTTGTAGGGAAGATTAAATGAAACACTACATTGAAAACAATC
>NW_027827081.1:0-272 GCF_054177405.1 Leptonychotes weddellii | reverse complement strand
TCCCCTCCCCACCCCCGTTGCGCTTTTTTTCCTCTCTCTCTAAAATAAATAAATAAATAAATAAAATCTTGGGAAAAAAATGAAAATTTTATCATTTATTTCATTTGTTATTTTTCATTGTATTTAATTTTAGGTACTTATACTCTCCTTAGGTTTAGTTAACTGTCAAAAGTCCAAGTTCCCTATAAAAGTTAATATCAATAAATACGAATTTAGCCATTTACCATACTCCTGAGCTAAAGCAACTCTTGCCATTTTGATTAACATTCATT
>NW_027827080.1:0-272 GCF_054177405.1 Leptonychotes weddellii | reverse complement strand
TGGCTTGTCCTTCTTTCCCGATGCCACCTCCAGCCTGAGCCCGCTGCACAGCACTTCTGTCCCGACACCCCTTGATGGAGAGTTCGGGGTTCTGCCCCCAGCATGGGCGTCGTGGCCGTCCTGCACCCTGGGTTCAGTGCAAGCTCCTGGATTCATGCCCTCCTTGGGCATTTTCTGGTCCTTGGCCCCCATCCTCAGGCTGCGGGCCCCTCGGCATGCATCTCTGGGTGCGGGGACAGGGCGTGCTTCCTCAGAGTTCTCTCCTCATGCCC
>NW_027827079.1:0-272 GCF_054177405.1 Leptonychotes weddellii | reverse complement strand
CACATTGTTAAATGAACAACAAAAGAAGCAGATCCCAATACAGTACATTCTCATTAAAAATAATGTAAAAAAATAATAATGTATGTACAAATAATATATACAGAAATCATATATGTAGTGATGGGGAAGAGCTATGTTAAATTATTTCTGGGATGATTATTTTTTTCTTTTTGATTTTTAATATCTTTCTTTTTTTTTTCTTTTTTTTTTATTCTTATGTTAATCCCCATACATTACATCATTAGTTCTAGATGAAGTGTTCCATGATTCAT
>NW_027827078.1:0-272 GCF_054177405.1 Leptonychotes weddellii | reverse complement strand
TTGGTCAGAAGCACAAGTCACATCCTGGGATTTCCGACTGGTGTCTGAATTCGGGGGCAGGAGGCAGTCTTATAGGACTGAGCCCTTAACCTGTGAGATCAGATGCTATTTCCAAGGCAGACAGTGTCAGAATGGAGTTGAAGTCTCAGACACCTTGCTGCTATCCCAAGAATTGCTTAGGTTTGTATGTGTGGGAATCTCTCCACTGCATGATGGAACTGGGTCCGGGAACTCAAGAAGAGGTAATAAATTTTATATTATGTGTATTTTAA
>NW_027827077.1:0-272 GCF_054177405.1 Leptonychotes weddellii | reverse complement strand
TAAATTGGTGTGTATATCACTAATATCAGCAGGTCTAAAAGGAGAAATAGACACAATATAATAATAGCAGAGAACTTCAGTTCCCCACTTTCAACATTGGATAGAACATCCACACAGAAAATTAATAAGGACATAGTGGACCTGAATAACACTATAGACCAAATGGACCTAACACACATACACAGAACATTCCATCCAACAGCAACACAGTATACATCTTTTTTATGACATGCATAAGGACATTGTCCAGGTTAGGTTATCTGTTGGCCCAC
>NW_027827076.1:0-2463 GCF_054177405.1 Leptonychotes weddellii | reverse complement strand
GAGAGAGAGAGAATGAGATAAAGCATGAGGTGGGGGGAGGGTCAGAGGGAGAAGCAGACCCCCTGCCGAGCAGGGAGCCCGATGCGGGACTCGATCCCGGGACTCCAGGATCATGACCTGAGCCGAAGGCAGTCGCTTAACCAACTGAGCCACCAGGCGCCCAAGACAAGCTGAGCTTTAATGAGGCCTTCTCTGAGAGTAGCAAACAGGCTGCTGGTGCTGAAGTGTGCAGTTTAAAAAAAAAAAAAAAATGCCCTGGTCTTCCTGCCAGCAGCAAGGCTGTGATTCCGGGCCGGCCTCTCCCCGTGACTCAAGGCTCCGCCTGTAGCCAACTGGTCTGTAGCATCTCTGCACTAGGATGGGGCTTGAAGAGCTCCCACAGACAGACTGGGGATGGGGGGACCTGCCACCGACACGTCCTGAAATGCATGCCTTATATTTGGAGCACACGACACAAGGATGTCGTTTTTTAGTTGCAAGGAGTACAAAGTGTCTTTAAGGCTGTGGGTGGCCTCATAGGAAGTCCCCGTCTGGGGAGCCTCAGAGGCCAACTCCATTTACTCTGGGTCTCGGTGACTTACGTGGCTCCTTATCAAGCCACTCTTTCAGCTGCCCCCCTTCCTGAATCTGGCTTTCCATCTTCAGGCTCCCAGATGCACTCTGAAGACTCGGTGCTGAGCCCGGGGTGGGCCTGAGGGGCTCTCTCCCCTCTGCAGCAGGGGCTGGTAACTGTCCCAGTAGCTGGGACATCAGCAGCCGTCTGGGGCCCGGGAGGTTCTGACAGTAGGTTCAGCTTAACGTCCTGGCATTTAATTTCTCTGTCACTACACTGGAGTCCTCAAGGCCACGGGCACGGGGCTTCTGAGAGAAGGAGGAAGGGGTGAGAGCAGGAGAGCTAAGAAACATGCAGACGTTAGAAAGAGAAGGGCCAGCCCTGCTCCTCTGGACTGTGGCCGGGTCGGCTGGAGACCGACCAGAGGAGCGCTGAGAACTGGTCATCTCGAATAAGGGTTTAAGATGATATGGTTGTTAAAGAATGATAGATGGTCGCAGGTCTGCTGATTCGCCTGTCTCACTATCTGTTCAACACCCATCACACATCATTTCTCTCCAACAGTAGCAGGTAGTTGGGAGCTGTGACCTAGGGACTCGGGACCCCCTAAGGATTCCACAGGCACCTGCCCTCAAGGGGCTTGCGCTCTACTCAAGGACCAGCCCTGCTCAACGTGGTGCATCTAACTGAGACCAAACTGAGCCTCCTGATGGGACTCAAGCCTGCCAACCCATGGCAGCCCTGAGAACACGCCAGTGATTTGGAACCCGGAAGGACAGTTCTCCCCCCGCAAAGCCCTCTGTTCCCTACAATACTCAGCATGCCTGAATGCTGAACTGGCTTCCCAAGGGATGGCTTGCCTACCTCGTCTTTTTTGGGAACAAGAATCCACATGCCAGGAAAACAGGAAGACAGGAAGTCTGTCAGTGTGAACTCATGGAGGGTGGAGTCGTTAGGCTCCCAGGTTAAGCTTAGGGATGGGAACACAGGTGACTAAGACACACTCACTAAAGAGCACGGGATCATTGCTTCCCTTCATCCGGGTAGCACCTGTCAACTTCCATGGAGCAGCTTTACGTATTTATTCTTGCTGGAAGCCTGTGTGGCTTTTTTTCCTCCCGGTTCCTTAGAAGGGAGATGACACCAAGGTACAGAGGGATTAAATGACGTGGCCAAGTGCCAGAGCAACCTGACTCAGGGTCAGCTGCCCCAGCGGGGGAGGGGAGAGGGCACTTGAGGAAATGGAAGAGAGTAAGGTGGCTGTCCCTGGCTCTCAACTTGTGTCCCTTAGCTTACTTATACATCTTTCCTTTTGTGTTTATTGGGAGCATCTGAAGAAATACGTTTTATCGGTTGTAAGGGTGAAAATACCTAATGATGAAGACCAATGTAGGTTACAGATGAGTAAATGCCCCTAAGTTAAAACTCATGCTAAGACTTTTCTTAAGCGGGTGAATAACAGTAAAGGGATCAGACAGCTCTAGAAGGCACAAAACTCCATCCGAAGAAACAATAGCAATTTTGGTAATAATGGAAAATGGAAATGATCACTGTGTTATTGGGATTTATTTACTCTAGAAGCAGTTTCTGGTGCTAGAGAAGTAAACATTCCCACTTCTCAGTACTTATCTAGCAGCAGGAGATCATCACATCTGATAGCACCCTGCTCAATTAACATTATCGCTTAATTATATCTGAAAACTGTTAACAGCATAACCAAGTGGATCAGTGGCCTCCAAGCATGATTTCGTACCCCCACTCCTCTGCTTCTAGAGGCACTTTTGCTGGTGCAGAGCAAATGAACACCCCCCCAATCTCAAATGGTACCAAGTCATTTTTCTGTCATTACAAAGAATTCTCGAAAAGCAAATTCTTATTCTCAAGATCACTCATTCTCTGGGCGGAGCAAG
>NW_027827075.1:0-272 GCF_054177405.1 Leptonychotes weddellii | reverse complement strand
TTTTTGAATGAAATATGGATATGTATCAGAAGTCCTAAAAAGAATCCATATCTTTTTATATTGAAAATACACTTCTGGGGCGCCTGGGTGGCTCAGTTGGTTAAGCGACTGCCTTCGGCTCAGGTCATGATCCTGGAGTCCCGGGATCGAGTCCCGCATCGGGCTCCCTGCTGTCAGCAGGGAGTCTGCTTCTCCCTCTGACCCTCCCCCCTCTCATGTACTCGCTCTCTCTCATTCTCTCTCTCTCAAATAAATAAATAAAATCTTTAAAA
>NW_027827074.1:0-272 GCF_054177405.1 Leptonychotes weddellii | reverse complement strand
CCTGAGCACAGGAGCTTCAATCACCATGGAGTCTGGGATGCACCACCCTCAACACATATATGCGTTCTTGTTCACCAGTCTGGAAGCTCCAAAGTGCGGATTTTGAATTCTTACACTAATGGGATCCTGCTACCAGTTGGCCACAGGTTTATCCTGGAGTTTTGATTGCTGATGTATAAATCCTTCTAAATTTACCTAATCATCTATAATAAACACAAGAGTGAACCAACTGGGTGCTGGGAGAAAATGAAAGAAAATTATCCTAGATATAT
>NW_027827073.1:0-272 GCF_054177405.1 Leptonychotes weddellii | reverse complement strand
TCCTAAAATAATACATTATCAGGAAAATTACAGGAAAGTCTACAAGTCTCTAATGAATTGTTCCCAGAATGGATGCTTTGGGAGCTGAGTACTGAGTTTTGAGTTTTTAGCTATGATTGACTAATCTGTCAAAGGAGACTTCTATTGCGTATTTGGGAGCAACTGGAACAACTCATCACTAACTGCTCAGGTTTCTATTTATGGTCTCAGGAAGGTGTCACAGCACACGATGGAGGAGCCCGGTATTGAGAGCCCCAATTACCTTTATCTTC
>NW_027827072.1:0-272 GCF_054177405.1 Leptonychotes weddellii | reverse complement strand
CTCTCTGCATGTGTAGCTGACACTTTTCTTTCTTTTTTTTTTTTTTAAAGATTTTATTTATTTTTTAGAGAGTGAGCGAGAGAGAAACAGCATGAGAGGGGAGAGGGTCAGAGGGAGAAGCAGGCTCCCCGCTGAGCCGGTAGCCTGATGTGGGACTCGATCCCAGGACCCTGGGATCATGACCTGAGCCGAAGGCAGACGCTTAACCATCTGAGCCACCCAGGCGCCCAATAGCTGACACTTTTCTAAAATTATTTTGGAGATGTATACTT
>NW_027827071.1:0-272 GCF_054177405.1 Leptonychotes weddellii | reverse complement strand
CCTGGGTGGCTCAGTCGTTAAGCGTCTGCCTTCGGCTCAGGTCATGATCCCAGGGTCCTGGGATCGAGTCCCACATCGGGCTCCCTCCTCGGGGGGAAGCCTGCTTCTCCCTCTCCCCTTCCCGCTGCTTGTGTTCCTGCTCTCGCTATCTCTGTCTCTGTCAAATAAATAAATAAAATCTTTAAAAAAAAAAAAAAAACCACATAGGAGTCAATGCTGTGCAATGGGATGATAGTATTTAATTGAGTCACTGAAACTCAGCTTTCTAACTT
>NW_027827070.1:0-272 GCF_054177405.1 Leptonychotes weddellii | reverse complement strand
TTTTTTTTAAGATTTTATTTATTTATCAGATTGAGAGAAAGAGAGCATGGGGGTGGTAGGGGCAGAGGGAGAAGGAGAAGCAGACTCCCTGTTGGGCAGGGAACCCGACTCAGGACTCAATCCCAGGACCCCAGGACCATGACTTGAGCAGAAGGCAGAAGCTTCACCGCCTGAGCCCCCCAGGCACCCCTCACAGCTGCAAATGTTGTGCAAGAAGCCCCGTGGAGGGACACTCCCTCAGGGTACTCAGGTAGCCCTCCGCAGCTTTGCCC
>NW_027827069.1:0-272 GCF_054177405.1 Leptonychotes weddellii | reverse complement strand
AAGAGACAGTGTTTAATGGCATGAGAGATTAAAAAATGGAGTAGAGTATGGTGCTGGACTATGAAGTTGACAGTGATTGATTGAAGATTTTATTTATTTGAGAGAGAGAGAGAACGAGTGGGGGAAGTGCAGAGGGAGAGGGACAAACAGACTCTCTGCTGAGCTGGGAGCCCAATATGAAGCTCGATCCCAGGACCCCGAGATCAGGACCTGAGCTGAAGTCAGATGCTTAACTGACTGAGCTACCCAGGTGCCCCGAGAGTGATTTCTTT
>NW_027827068.1:0-272 GCF_054177405.1 Leptonychotes weddellii | reverse complement strand
GAACGATTCTGCAAAGAGCTGACCACAGGGAGGATGTTTCAGAACACACAAGTGTTCAACTTGTCTAGTGTGGGTTAATTTGGCAATTGGGCTGAATGATCCAGGAAGGAAGCACGTCCCTGAGGATCGAACCGCTAGAGGCCGCTCTGAGCCAGATCCTTGCTAACCCGTATTGTGAAGTGCAAGCACATCTGAGGGACAGGAAGGCTGCTCAGTAGCACTGGGAGTCATGGCAACACCGGGGTTCCTATTTTTAAACTTGTAGGTGAGCG
>NW_027827067.1:0-272 GCF_054177405.1 Leptonychotes weddellii | reverse complement strand
TCCTCCGCCATCTTGCTCCGCCCCCCCCTTTGGCAGCGGATTTTTTAACATTTCTTTTTGCTGCTCATTGAAGAGGCAACTCTAAGATCCCGCCACAAAGAACATCTCTGCTCTCTTCTTGAAAATTGTCCAAAAGTGAGAATGAGAAAAGAAATGCCGGTAGGTACACCAGCAGACCCCAGCGTTGGTGAGGAAGGCCTAAGGGCTGCCGAGTGCGGGAGATGTGAGGACCCCAGGAGAGAGAACGTGCAACTGTGGGTTTTGGCACAACC
>NW_027827066.1:0-272 GCF_054177405.1 Leptonychotes weddellii | reverse complement strand
CAGGGACCACCGTTGGCCCAGAAACCCTCGGGAAGTCCCATCGCTCTGGTGAGCCAGAGAAATCGGATCCAGTGGGTCTGGGGCAGGGCCTGAGGTTCTGCATTCCTAACTAGCTCCCCGGGGCCCGCTGATGCTGCGGGCTCCAGGACCAACCACACCTGGGGCAGCAAGGCCTGGGGGCTTCCGGCTGGCTCTGGAGCTAGGTCCAAACCCAGCTAGAGCTTCCGTGGAAACATCTCTAGTGTATAGGCGGGAAGGTACAAGGGAGCCCT
>NW_027827065.1:0-2463 GCF_054177405.1 Leptonychotes weddellii | reverse complement strand
GAATATCTTCTCCCATTCTGTGGGTTGCCTCTTTGTTTTGTTGACTGTTTCCTTTGCTGTGCAGGTGTTTTTATCTTGATGAAGTCCCAAAAGTTCATTTTATATTTTGTTTCACTAGCCTTTGGAGATGTATCTTGAAAGAAGTTGCTGTGGCTGATGTCAAAGAGGTTACTGCCTATGTTCTCCTCTAGGATTTTGATGCATTTCTGTCTCACATTGAGGTCTTTCATCCATTTTGAGTTTATCTTTGTGTATGGTGTTAGAGAATGGTTGTTTCATTCTTCTGTATATAGCTGTCCAATTTTCCCAACACCATTTATCGAAGAGACTGTCTTTTTTCCATTGCATATTTTTTTTTCCTGCTTTGTCAAAGATTATTTGACCATAGAGTTGAGGGTCCATATCTGGGCTCTCTATTCTGTTCCATTGGTCTATATGTCTGTTTTTGTGCCAGTACCATGCTGTCTTAGTGATCAGTGCTTTGTAATATAGCTTGAAATCAGGCAACGTGATGTCCCCAGCTTGGTGATTTTGGAGCTTTTCTGACTCCATACAAATTTTAGGATTGTTTGTTTCAGCACTTTGAAAACTGTCATTGGAATTTTGATCAGGATGGCATTGAAGGTATAGATTGCTCTGGGTAACATAGGCATTTTAACAATGTTTATTCTTCCGATCCATGAGCATGGAATGTTTTTCCATCTTTTTGTCTTTTCTTCAATTTCTTTCATGAGTGTTC
This sequence comes from Leptonychotes weddellii, assembly GCF_054177405.1. Classification (NCBI taxonomy): domain Eukaryota; kingdom Metazoa; phylum Chordata; class Mammalia; order Carnivora; family Phocidae; genus Leptonychotes; species Leptonychotes weddellii. The sequence continues at coordinate 1,724 of NW_027827065.1, read as the reverse complement.
TGTACTTCCCAGAGTATAGATCCTTTACGTCTTTGGTTAAGTTTATTCTGAGGTATCTTATGGCTTTTGGTGCTATTGTAAATGGAAGCATTTCTCTAATTTTCTTTCTACAGTTGCATTGTTAGTGTATAAGAAAGCAACTGATTTCTGTGCATTGATTTTGTATCCTGCCACATTACTGAATTGCTGGATGAGTTCTAGTAATTTGGGGGTGGAGTCTTTTGGATTCTCCACATAAAGTATCATGTCATCTGTGAAGAGAGAGAGTTTGACTTCTTCTTTGCCAATTTGAATACATTTTATTTCTTTTTGTTGTCTGTTGTTGCTAAGACTTCTAGTACTATGTTGAACAATAGTGGCAAGAGTGGGCATCCTTGATGTGTTCCTGATCTTAAGGGAAAGGCTCTCAGCTTTTCCCCATTGAGGATGATATTCGCTGTGGGTTTTTCATAGATGGATTTTATGAACTTGAGGAATGTTCCTTCCATCCCTATACTCTAAAGAGTTTTAATCAGGAAAGGATGCTGTATTTTGTCAGATGCTTTTTCTGCATCAATTGAGAGGACAATATGGTTCTTCTCTCTCCTCTTATTAATGTGTTCTGTCACATTGATTGATTTGCGAATGTTGAACCATCCTTGCATCCTGGGGATAAAGCCCACTTGGTCGTGGTGGATGATCCTTTTAATGTATTGTTGGATCCTGTTAGCTAGGATTTTGTTGAGGATTTTGGAATCCATATTCATTAGGGATATCGGTCTGAAATTCTCCTTTTTGATGGGGTCTTTGTCTGGTTTGGAATTAAGGTAATGCTGGCCTCATAGAATGAATCTGGAAGCTTTCCTACTGTTTCTATTTTTTGAAACCGCTTCAGGATAATAGGTATTATGTCTTCTTTGACTATTTGGTAGAGTTCCCCAGGGAATCCATCAGGCCCTGGACTCTTGTTTTTTGGGAGGTTTTTGATCACTGCTTCAATCTCGTTACTGGTTATTGGCCTATTCAGGTTGTCAGTTTCTTCCTGTTTCAGTCTTGGCAGTTTATTGGTTTCCAGGAAGACCTAACCATTTCTTCCAGGTTGCTTAATTTATTGGTATATAGTTGCTGATAATAATTTCTAAAAATTGTTTATATTTCCTTGATGTTAGTCGTAATCTCTCCCCTTACATTCATAATTTTATTAATTTGGGTCCTTTCTCTATTCTTTTGGGTAAGTCTGGCCAGTTGTTTATTGATCTTACTAATTCTTTCAAAGAACCAACTTCTAGTTTCATTGATCTGATCTACTGTGTTTCTGGTTTCTAATTCATTGATCTCTGCTCTAATCTTAATTATTTCTCTTCTAATGAGTGGCTTAGGTATTGTTTGTTGCTTTTTCTCTAGTTCTTTAAGGTGTAAAGTTATTTGGTGAATTTGTGATTTTTCTATTTTTTTGAGTGAGGCTTGGATGGCTATGTATTTCCCCCTTAGGACTGCCTTTGCCGTTTCCCATAGGTTTTGGACCAATGTGTTGTTGTTCTCATTACTTTCCATGAATTGTTTAAGTTCTTTGACTTCCTGGCCGACCCAAACATTCTTGAGCAGAGTGGTCTTTAGCTTCCAAGTGTTTGAATTTCTGCCAATTTTTTTCTTGTGATTGAGTTCCAGTTTTAAAGCGTTATGATCTGAGAGTATGCAGGGAATAATCTCAATCTTCTGATATCGGTTGAGACCTGATTTGTGAC
>NW_027827064.1:0-272 GCF_054177405.1 Leptonychotes weddellii | reverse complement strand
TCCTAAAATAATACATTATCAGGAAAATTACAGGAAAGTCTACAAGTCTCTAATGAATTGTTCCCAGAATGGCTGCTTTGGGAGCTGAGTACTGAGTTTTGAGTTTTTAGCTATGATTGACTAATCTGTCAAAGGAGACTTCTATTGCGTATTTGGGAGCAACTGGAACAACTCATCACTAACTGCTCAGGTTTCTATTTATGGTCTCAGGAAGGTGTCACAGCACACGATGGAGGAGCCCGGTATTGAGAGCCCCAATTACCTTTATCTTC
>NW_027827063.1:0-272 GCF_054177405.1 Leptonychotes weddellii | reverse complement strand
GCAGTAGTGGGCACCAGCAAAGAGAGAATTTAACAATGCAAGGAAGGAATAACAAGCTTTAGTTTTTGAGAGCGCTATAAATTTAAGCTTGATATAGCAAGTATACATATTTGTGTCATGTATAAATGCACAAACATATACATGGATTAGCCCAAATACACAGATTAGCAATGAAAAAAATGTAAAAAAAAAAAAAAAATCAACAGGTGGCTGTGGTAAGAGTCTGCATCAATATCTGGTTTCCGGTGAATTGTATAAAAAGCATAAAACTC
>NW_027827062.1:0-272 GCF_054177405.1 Leptonychotes weddellii | reverse complement strand
GACAGTGTTTAATGGCATGAGAGATTAAAAAATGGAGTAGAGTATGGTGCTGGACTATGAAGTTGACAGTGATTGATTGATTGAAGATTTTATTTATTTGAGAGAGAGAGAGAACGAGTGGGGGAAGTGCAGAGGGAGAGGGACAAACAGACTCTCTGCTGAGCTGGGAGCCCAATATGAAGCTCGATCCCAGGACCCCGAGATCAGGACCTGAGCTGAAGTCAGATGCTTAACTGACTGAGCTACCCAGGTGCCCCGAGAGTGATTTCTTT
>NW_027827061.1:0-272 GCF_054177405.1 Leptonychotes weddellii | reverse complement strand
CTTGTTGTTAGAGGGGGAAGCTTTCTTTTCAGCTCTCTGCTGCCTCGGTGTGAGGAAAACTCTCTTATTGATATTTTTTAAGGATTTTATTTTATTTTTTATTATGTTATGTTAATCACCATACATTACATCATTAGTTTTTGATGTAGTGTTCCATGATTCATTGTTTGCTTATAACACCCAGTGCTCCATTCAGTACATGCCCTCTTTAATACCCATCACCAGGCTAACCCAACCCCCCACTCCCCTTCCCTCTAGAACCCTCAGTTTGT
>NW_027827060.1:0-272 GCF_054177405.1 Leptonychotes weddellii | reverse complement strand
AGGGGCGCCTGGGTGGCTCAGTTGGTTAAGCGACTGCCTTCGGCTCAGGTCATGATCCTGGAGTCCCGGGATCGAGTCCCGCATCGGGCTCCCTGCTCGGCGGGGAGTCTGCCTCTCCCTCTGACTCTCCCCCTCTCATGCTCTCTCTCTATCACTATCTCTCTCAATAAATAAATAAAAATCTTAAAAAAAAAAAAAAAGAAAGAAAGAAATCATCAAACTCCGAATCCCAGTTGAGATGATACAAGTGTTTGCAGGCATTAATAATAGGT
>NW_027827059.1:0-272 GCF_054177405.1 Leptonychotes weddellii | reverse complement strand
CAGTGGGAATGAACGAGGTCCCTGCCCACGGGCCCAGGACGGTCACGTCGCTGGCACTGAGTGTCCGCAGACCGGAGGTGGTTGACGGGAAGAGGCCCGAGACCACAGGGACTTTTCCTCTTCTCACCTTTGGTTAAAAATCATACAGAAATGGGACGTCCTCCATCCCCAGGATGGTTGGCACCGTTGGTCCGTCTGTCAGCAGGTTCACGCTCATCTGACTGTGCTGGCGGCTGCCGCAGGTCAGATGCCCTTGCTGGCTCTGGTGGACT
>NW_027827058.1:0-272 GCF_054177405.1 Leptonychotes weddellii | reverse complement strand
CTAATGTACCCATAAATAAAAAATACGCTATTTATACATTCAACAAACTTAAATATTGTAACTCAGTGCAAAAGTAAAATAAAAAAGTTTTCTTATTTGCATCTTTATTATGTTTTGTAAACAGGCACCTGGGGGTATACTGTCTCTCTCTTTTCCCTTTGGCTATGACTTTGGAAGTCCAATGCTATTCTGATTCTTAATTCTTGATGTAAAGCTTGATTTTCTCCCTGAAAGCTAGCAAATGTCTTTCTTTGTTGTCACTTTACTGAAAT
>NW_027827057.1:0-272 GCF_054177405.1 Leptonychotes weddellii | reverse complement strand
TGAGACTCTTTCTCCCTCTGCCTCTGCTCCTCCCACCCTAGACACTCTCTCTCTCTCAAATAAATAAAATCTAAAAAAAAAAAAACTAACAGTAATATATTATTAAAAATGGTGCATATTTGAATGTGTTAAGTTTGTAAGTATGCTTTTTACTGAATATATGCATTTTAGTATGCTTTAAAATATTATATAATGAAAATATTTAAGTGATTTGCAACTTTACATGGCTGGGAAAATGCTAGTGTTGCTAGTAAAAACAGTGATGTTAAAAG
>NW_027827056.1:0-272 GCF_054177405.1 Leptonychotes weddellii | reverse complement strand
TTCCTGCCATCCATCCTGCCATCCTTCCTGCCATCCTTCCTGCCATCCATCTTGCCATCCATCCTGCCATCCATCCTGCCATCCTTCCAGTGTAGAGTGCTCAGGAGTCAGGCTGCCCTGGGTTTGAAGCCAGGTCTATCATTTGGGAACCTTGGTGTGTGGTTTCCTGGGCCTGATCCCCCTGGCAACGGGATGGCAGGGTGTACTTGGTGGCTTGTCATGAGAATTGGATGGGCTCACCGACGGGAAGCTAAGAAGGTGGCCGTGGTGCT
>NW_027827055.1:0-272 GCF_054177405.1 Leptonychotes weddellii | reverse complement strand
TAGCGTAATGGCCTTGAGATCCATCCCAGGTGTCGCATGTATCATTAGTTCATTCCTTTTTATAGCTAAGTACTATTCCACAAACTGGTACATGTTTTTAAGTTTGAAGAAAAACGAGGAATTTTGTGAAATAAAAATATTAACTTTTTTTTTTTTCAAGTAGTCTCCATTCCCAGCACGGAGCCCAATGTGGGGCCTGAACTCACGACCCTGGGATCAAGACCGGAGTTGAGACCAAGAGCCAGCTCCTTAATCAACTGAACCACCCAGGC
>NW_027827054.1:0-2463 GCF_054177405.1 Leptonychotes weddellii | reverse complement strand
GGGCACATTCTGCATGGAGCACTGGGTGTTATGCACAAACAATGAATCATGGAACACTTCATCTAGAACTAATGGTGTAATGTATGGGGATTAACATAAGAATAAAAAATAAAAAAAAGAAAAAAAAAAAAAGAAATCAATCCCATTTACAATTGTACCAAAAAACACCAAGTTACCTAGGAGTAAACCTAACCAAAAACATAAAAGACCTATACTGTGAAAACTATAAAACACTAATGAAAGAAATTGAGGATCAAACAAAGACATAGAAAGAAATTTCATGCTCATGGGTTGGAAGAAAAAATATTGTTAAAATGTCTATACTACCTAAAGCAATCTACACATTTAATGCAATCCCTATCAAAGTAACAACATTTTTCATAGACGTAGAACAAACAATCCTAAAATTTGTATGGAGCCACAAAAGACTCTGAATAGACTTAGCAATCCTGAAAAAGCAAAGTAAAGCTGGACACATTCCTATTCCAACTTCAAGTTATATTGCAAAGCTGTAGTGATCAAAACACTAAGTACTTGCACAAAATATAGACACATACATCAATGGAACAGAATAGAAAACCCAGGAATGAACCCAAAAGTATATGGTCAGTTAATCCTCAATGAAGCAGAAAATAATATCTGATGCAAAAAAAAAAAGACACTCTCTTCAACAATTGGTGTTGGGAAAATTGGACAGCCACGTGCAAAAGAATGAAACTTGACCACTTTCTTACACCATACACAAAAATGAATTCAAAATGGATTAAATACCTAAATGTGAGACAGGAAACCATCAAAATCTTAGGGGACAATACAGGCAGTAACATCTTTGACATTCGCTTTATCAACTTCTTTCTAAATATGTGCCCTGAGGCTAGGGAAACAAAAGCAAAAACAAATTATTGAGACTTCATCAAAATAAAAAGCTTCTGCACAGCAAAAGAAACAATCAACAAAAGTAAAAGGCAACCTATAGAATGGGAGAAGATGTTTGCAAATGACATCTGATAAAGGGTTGTATCCAAAATAATAGAGTAGGATGCCCACTCTCACCACTATTGTTCAACATAGTACTGAAGTCCTAGCAACAACAGACAACAAAAAGAAATAAAAGTTATTCAAACCAGCAAAGAAGAAGTCAAATTCTCCTTGCTGATGACATGATACATTATGTGGAAAACCCAAAAGACTCCACCTCCAAATTACTAGAACTCATACAGCAATTCAGTAATCTGGCAGGATAAAAAATCAGTGCACGGAACTCAGTTGTGTTCTTATACACCAACAATGTAACTGTAGAAAGAGAAATTACAGAATCGATTCCATTTACAATAGCAACAAAAACCATAAGATAACTTGGAATAAAACTAACCAAAGAGGGAAAGGATCTATACCCTAGAAACTACAGAACACTCAGGAAATAAATTGAAGACACAAAAAGATGGAAAAACATTCCATGCTCATGGATCAGAAGAATAAACATAGTTAAAATGTCTATGTTGCCCAAAGCAATCTACACTTTCAATGCCAACCCAATCAAACTAACAATGGCACTTTTCAAAGTGCTAGAACAAACAATCCTAAACTTGGTATGGAATCAGAAAAGACCCCGAATTGCCAAGAAAATGTTGAAAAAGAAAAACAAAGCTGGGGGCATCACGTTGCCTGATTTCAAGCAATATTACAAAGCTGTGATCACCAAGACAGCATGGTACTGGCACAAAAACAGACATATAGACCAATGGAACAGAATAGAGAGCCCAGATATAGACCCTCAACTCTGTGGTCAACTAATCTTTGACAAAGTAGGAAAAAATATGCAATGGAAAAAAGTCTCTTCATTAAATGGTGCTGGGAAAATTGGACAGCTATATACAGAAGAATGAAACTCGACCATTCTCTTACACCATACACAAAGAAAGACTCAAGATGGATGAAAGACCTCAATGTGAGACAGGAATCCATCAAAATCCTAGAGGAGAACATAGGTAGTAACATCTTCGACTAGGCCACAGCAACTTCTTTCAAGACACATCTCCAAAAGCAAGGGAAACAAAAGCAAAAATGAACTTCTGAGACTTCATCAAGATAAAAAGCTTCTGCACAGCAAAGGAAACAGTCAACAAAACAAAGAGGCAACCCACAGAATGGGAGAAGATTTTTGCAGATGACACTACAGACAAAGGGCTGATATCCAAGATCTATAAAGAACTTCTCAAACTCAACACCCAAAAAAACAAATAATCAAGTCAAAAAATGGGCAGAAGACATGAACAGACACTTTTCAAAAGAAGACATACAAATGGCTAACAGACACATGAAAACATGTTCATCATCATTAGCCATCATGGAAATTCAAATCAAAACCACATTGAGACACCACCTTATACCAGTTAGAATGGCAAAAATTGACAAAGCAAGAAACAACAAATGTTGGAGAGGTTGTGGAGAAAGGGGAACCCT
>NW_027827053.1:0-272 GCF_054177405.1 Leptonychotes weddellii | reverse complement strand
CTCATTCCTTTTGATGGCTGCATAATATTCCATTGTATATATATACCACATCTTCTTTATCCAGTCATCTGTCGATGGACATCTTGGCTCTTTCCACAGTTTGGCTATTGTGGACATTGCTGCTATAAACATCGGGGTGCACGTATGGGAGGATGATCTGTTTTATTCAGCCTACTGATCCAAATGTTGATCTCACCCAGGAAGCTCCTTACAGACACACCCAGAATAATGTTTGACCAAATGTGTGGGTACCCCATGGCTCAATTAAGTTG
>NW_027827052.1:0-272 GCF_054177405.1 Leptonychotes weddellii | reverse complement strand
CTATCTCATAGAGTTGGAGAAATAATGAATAGTTTCCATTGAGTTGGTGGTATACAAGAGGTGTTCGGCAAATGTAAACTTTCTTCTGTGAGGACGGATCCTAATGAAATAATGAAAAGGAGCAGAAGATCTTCCTTATGTACAAGGATGTAACCTGGAAGCCACCGTCTCTCTTTAGGTCTGTTAATATTTGCTTTACGTATTTAGGTGCTCCTATGTTGGATGCATTAATATTTACAGATGTTATATCCTCTTGTTGGATTGACCCCTTT
>NW_027827051.1:0-272 GCF_054177405.1 Leptonychotes weddellii | reverse complement strand
TCACCATAACAAAGTACCACAGACTGGGTGGCTTAAATAACAGAAATTTATTTTCTCACAATTCTGTAGACTCTAAGTCCAAGATCAAGGTGACAGCAGGGTTGGCTTCTTCTGAGGACATTTCTCCTTGGCTTGTAAATGGCCACCTACTCACTGTGCCCTCACATGATCTTTCCTCTGTGTGTGCCTGTGTCCTATTCTCCTCTCCTTACAAGGATACCAGTCACCAGTCATATTGGATTAGTGCCCATCCTAATAACCACGCTTAACTT
>NW_027827050.1:0-272 GCF_054177405.1 Leptonychotes weddellii | reverse complement strand
ATAGCATCTACCCATTTTGCTCATCTACACCTCCCCTCTGAAAACCATCAGTTTGGTCTTTGTATTTATGGATCTGTTACCGCTTTTTTTTGTTTGTTCATTTTTTTCTGTTTTTAAATTCTACAGATAAGTGAAATCACATGATATTTGTCTTTGTCTAAATTATTTTACTTAACAGGATACCCTCTAGTCCATCCATGTTGGCACAAATGGCAACATGACAATATATACAAACACAAACACACACATGCATGTGTAACCTTCTTCTTCTT
>NW_027827049.1:0-272 GCF_054177405.1 Leptonychotes weddellii | reverse complement strand
TGGGAGCGGTCAAGTCCAGGTTCTAGAGCAATCTGTCCTCGCTCTTCCTGGACACTCTGCTCCCCTCTCCAGCCAGCCTGTGCATCTTGCTGCCATCCCAAACTGAGATGGACAAGTCCCTGCTCCTGCTCCTGCTGCTGGCAGTCTTCCCTTTTGAGTTCTTCCAAGGAGTGGGTGAGGCCCTGGGGCGGCTGGGCAGGGGTGAGGGAGCAGCCCCAGGGTGGTGGCCTGACCTGGCTGGGAGGGAACGGGGTTAAGGATGAGGTTCTGGG
>NW_027827048.1:0-272 GCF_054177405.1 Leptonychotes weddellii | reverse complement strand
GGGTCTGCGTGTGCGTGTGTGCATGTGGCGTGTTGTTTGTGAGCGCATAGGTGTGTGGTGCGTGGATGTGGGTGGGACACTTGGGAACACTCCTGTGCTGCCCGTCCATGCATACCCTCCTGCACTGAGCACCTGTCTCTGGAAGATTCCCCAGGTGATGGTCAGAGTCTCGCGCACTGTAACTGAGATGTGGGGCACATGGGGCGCCCGGCCCTCAGCCTCACCCAGTGGCCTCACTCAGGAGCGCCCGGTTCTCATCTGCCCTGGTGGGT
>NW_027827047.1:0-272 GCF_054177405.1 Leptonychotes weddellii | reverse complement strand
TTGGGCTGGGAACCAAACAAAGGCATGGCAACAGTGGGCCATTTGCTGCCCCTGTACACCCCGACTGACCCCAACCCTGCAAGCATCGGGTGCAGGACCCCGACCCTGGAGTGGACCAAGGCCCAGGTGGTACAGCTGGCATGAGACTTTAGGACCCAGAACAAGTAGATCCTCTGTGGGGGATTGAGCTGGGAGAGACGTGGGGGCCTCGCTCTCTTGCAACCTGACTGATGACGCAGCTCCCATTGTCTAAAAATGCCCAAAGCTCCCTG
>NW_027827046.1:0-272 GCF_054177405.1 Leptonychotes weddellii | reverse complement strand
TTTCTTATATTTTCATAAGCCAAAGTATTTTCTGGGGTTTTTCCTTTTTATTGTATTTATTTTCACTTTTAGTTTTTTTTTTTTCATACCTATCCATTTTGTGGGACATTCCTACAACCATCATGAACCAGAGATTCACTGTACAGGTGGCTGGTTAGGAGCTCTCGGATGAATTGATTCGATTCATTCAGTATTTTCTATAAGTACCTGCAATGTGCTGGTTTTATGTAACTGCAGAGACCACTGTTTGCTTCCTTACAATCTCAGGGAAA
>NW_027827045.1:0-272 GCF_054177405.1 Leptonychotes weddellii | reverse complement strand
TTTACTGCAAAGTTGCCCTGTTAGTGACGCTTTCCCTGTTCACCTGCTGTGGAGCCTTCCAGCTCCCCAGCCGGACCCAGACCCTTCACAGCCCACTTCCTGCCCACATTTTCTCCTTGGCACTTAACCTTCCCCAAAGGTGCTACCTGTCTCACTTATTTATCTTACTTATTGTCTTTTCCCACTGGAATGTCAGCTCCGTGAAGGAGGAATTCATTTTTGCTTTCTGCCCTGCTTCATGGTGCAGCTTTAATAAAAAATGTGATAAGTGA
>NW_027827044.1:0-272 GCF_054177405.1 Leptonychotes weddellii | reverse complement strand
TCCACGATGGTGGCGAGCGGGACGCGGACGGAGAGCATGGCGGCGGCGAGGGGCACGGCAGGCGAGGCGGCGTGCAGGTCCTCGAGTCAATGATTGTTAATGAGACAGACAAGCACTCCCTCAGGAATGTTCAGAATGTGTGTTCAGAGAAGAAATTCTTCCAAAATTATAAACAACGCAGCTTATCCTGATATATATAATACTGCCCCTCTTCATTCCCTTGGTCACCTTAATCAATGTCTGATCCAGTGCCATTGCAACTAAATGGGTGA
>NW_027827043.1:0-2464 GCF_054177405.1 Leptonychotes weddellii | reverse complement strand
AAAAAAAAAAAAAACCCAGCCTTGGTCAGACCTGCAGCCAAACTGCCGATGGTTAATGGTCTGCCAGGAGAGCCCCCAGCGTGTCCAGGAAAAGGACTAGGGGCTTGATTTGGACTCCTAAGAGGAGTTCCATGTGTTCCATGAAGGAGGCGGAGGCGGATGGAGACAAAAATTTCTAGTTTATCCTTGCCTCTTAGGAATAGCTTTTGGGGTGAATGGGGCAGGGAAGGGATGCAAGGACACCTCCTATCCACCCCTATGCCTGGCATTCCAGGCCTCCCCGATACATAGCAGCCTTCCCGTGATCCTCCTAATGGCCAGTCCCTCCTCCTTGGGGTCACTCTACCTCCCTGCCCCCCCACCACGAGACCCCGCCCGCCAGCCTAGCACAGACCCTCCTGCCCAGCACACCTGACCGTCAGCTGGCGTTTCCTGCCCACACCTGCTCCATCAGACTCCTGAGGGCCTCGGGCTGCTTCGCACGCCTCCAGCGTTAGGCCTGGCGATAAGCAGGGGTAAATGACCCCCATGTGTGCATCAGTCACAGTCGAGAGAGCCCAGACTGTGGAATCAGGCCAGCCTTTTAACATCCACGCGGCCGTGTCCCCTCCAGCGACTCAGAAAACGTCTCGGAAGCTCACTCCCCTCATCTGGAAAGGGGGAGGTCAGACCGGACTCCTCGGGTTGTTTGAAGCCTTAGGAATCCAGCCACAGCAGCAAGAACAGTGCCTGACACACGGCAAGCATCTCATCATGCTCACACTGTTTCTGAAAGAATCCGACTCCGAGCAGACAGGAGTCAAGACGGCCTCACTGAAACGTTAGCCAGAGAACGGGTGAGAAAAGGCGGGGGGGAAAGTCGTCGGGGGTTCTGACAAGGGAAGAGCCAACATCGCCTGAGGTGTGACAGCTCGGGTCTTCTCCCGTGCGGGGGAGCAACCCAGCGGTGTCCTTTCTATAAACTGTCCCCCCACCCCATCCACAGTGATGGCACCATGGCTCTGAGGGGGCCCCCAAGAGTCAACGGCCGGGGTGCCGCTGACCCAGTCAAGGGTGGACACAGAGCAAATGTGGCCTGGGAGAGAAGAAGCTCCATGAGTTACTGACCCCCAGCCACAGAGCCAGTCCACGTGGGGACACATGTGGCATTGCTGATCCAGATGGGGGGTGGCGACACCAAGTGAGCCTGAGACAAGGTCATGCCCTGAAGGCCATGTCACGGGTTTGGGAATTTTCCCTAAGAGCAGCATCGCTGTTGACGGGCCTCAAGAAGGGAGTGGACATCATCAGATGTTCATTTTAAAAGGAAAAAGTTTAAAACAATGAAAAAGATGGCCATCAGCAGGAGGATAGTGGCCGGGCCTTTGGCGGTGATGGATACGGGGAGGAAGGCAGGTGCTTACAGCTCAAGGCGAGCATTTCAGACAAGCCGTCTGAACGGAGCTGTCCCCACCTCCAAGTGGCCCCCAAGTGAGCCAGGAAGGGAAATCCAGCTTCTATTCAGGAAACACTGCAATCTTCCATGCCAAACGTAATTAGCCAGAAGCCAGACACAAAAGGTCCCAGAGTGGATGATTCCATTTATAGGAAATGTCCAGAATAGGCAAATCCATAGAGACAGAAAGCAGCCCGGTGGCTGCCAGGGGCTGGGGGAGGAGGCACGCGGAGTGACTGCTAGCGGGCACGAGGTTTCCGTTTGGGCAACGAAAATGTTGGGAAGCAGGTAGAGGGGGTCACACAGCATTGTGAATGTACTAATAAATGCAACTGGACTGTTCACTTCAGAATGGCCCCTTTTAGGCTATATGGAATTCACCTCAATTAAAATAAAAAAAGTAGTCAGTAACACAGAGCATGTTAAGAGGCCTCTCCACTGAGCCACCAATCCCATTTCTGCTGGGGGTGCGGTCATATCCCCACAAACCGGGGCCCCTTCTGACTCTCAATGACTCCTCGCGTCCAGTGTATCAGGCCACCGTGACAACTGGTCTTCTAGCCTCCCAGTCCACTCATTTCTGCTGCTCTCACCCTTCCTCGCGGCAGAGCTGGGTGGGTAAGGGTGTAGACCCGGGAGCCAGGCTGCAGGCCTGGGCTCTCAGCTCCCCGCCTTACGGCCCAGTGGCCCTGAGTGTCTGTCTTCCCGTCTGTAAAATGGGGCCGCACCGCCCTCCAGGCCTCGCCGACCATATGAACAGCGGGATCCACCAGCCTCCGGGTGGTAACCGTTGTCACTGACTGGGCTCCAAGCCCAGCACGGTGCCTGAATTTCTATGACCGGCCCTTCAAAGCTGCGTCTTCTCCACCTGAGCTCTGTGCGTGGCCTTCTTCCTCCATTACATCCAAACCATCCACCTTGGCTTTCCAGGGCCCCTAAGCCCGGCCCATCTGCCTACCCCCAGGTCCCCAACACTCCATCCATCTCCATCTCCCCCATCTGGGCTGGAGGGTGAGGGGCATCCTGCAG
>NW_027827042.1:0-272 GCF_054177405.1 Leptonychotes weddellii | reverse complement strand
TGATGTAACATGCGATCCACTTCTGTTTTCCATTATGAAGGATCTTTTGTGTCCGTGAGTTTGTATCTACTATTTTATAAATATCTACACTCCTCAGATAAAAATATGAGCGCTGTGAATTGTGTAAGATTGTTGAATCACAGACCTGTACCTTTGAAACAAATAATACATTATATGTTAAAAAAAAGAAGAAGAAGAAAAAGATAGTAGGAAGGGAGAAATGAAGGGGGGGAAATTGGAGGGGGAGACGAACCATGAGAGACTATGGACTC
>NW_027827041.1:0-272 GCF_054177405.1 Leptonychotes weddellii | reverse complement strand
TTAGTAAACATAGATTGTTACCTGATTTTTTTTTTAAAGATTTTATTTATTTGAGAGAGTGCATATGCAAGAGCATGGGGGGGAAGGGGCAGAGGTAGAGGAGAAGCAGACTCCACTGAGCAGGGAGCCAGCCTTGCTGTGGGGCTCTGCTGGGTTCCAAGATCGTGGGATCATGACCTGAGCCAAAGACAGACGCATAACAGACTGAGGCACCCTTACCCAGTTTTTGTTTTGTTTTGTTTTTTAAAGATTATCAGCCCTTGGGCTGAGGA
>NW_027827040.1:0-272 GCF_054177405.1 Leptonychotes weddellii | reverse complement strand
TTCTGACTCCCAATAAATCAGAAATCAAATCTCTTAAAATGTTCATTTCTCTATCAGATGGCATGCTTGTTAAAAATATTGGACCAAGCGAAAACCATTGTGTGCCTCCCGAGATTAATTTGCTCATTTACAAAGATGTTATCAGAAAGAATCCATTATGAGTAGTAACCGAATATGAGTTACTGTAAGAAAAGTTTTATGAGAATGGTCCCTCCAACCTGCTCCATTGGAGGTCAAGCTCATTTCTTCTATTGACTCTTTTTTTTTTTTTT
>NW_027827039.1:0-272 GCF_054177405.1 Leptonychotes weddellii | reverse complement strand
TCTGTCAAATAAATAAATAAAATCTTAAAATAAATAAATAACAAATAAATAAATAAATACAGTTTATCTGAAATTTTTTTTTTTTTAAGATTTTATTTATTTATTTGACAGAGAGAGACATAGTGAGAGCAGGAACACAAGCAGGGGGAGTGGGAGAGGGAGAAGCAGGCTTCCCGCGGAGCAGGGAGCCCAATGTGGGACTCGATCCCAGGACCCTGGGATCATGACCTGAGCCGAAGGCAGACACTTAACGACTGAGCCACCCAGGTGCC
>NW_027827038.1:0-272 GCF_054177405.1 Leptonychotes weddellii | reverse complement strand
GCCAAGGAGGGGGAGCTGCCCAGGGAGACCCCTTGCTGAGGGACAGCAGGTTTTTGTCTCACTTCCCCACAGGCCGGGAGCACTGTGTGAGCACTGGCACTGCTGTCTGATGCTGAGCAGTAATACTCAGCCTCGTCCTCAGCCTGGAGCCCAGTGATGGTCAGGGTGCCTGAGCTGCCAGACCTGGAGCCAGAGAATCTATTCGGGACCCCTGATGGTCGGTTGCTATTACTGTAGATGATGGTTCTGGGGGCTTTTCCTGGGAGCTGTTG
>NW_027827037.1:0-272 GCF_054177405.1 Leptonychotes weddellii | reverse complement strand
GAACACTTCATCTAGAACTAATGATGTAATGTATGGGGATTAACATAAGAATAAAAAAAAAAAAGAAAGAAAAAAAAAAGACACTCAATAGAGGCAGCTTTTTTATTTTAAAGATTTTATTTTTTCTTTAAAGTAATCTCTCCACCCAATGTGGGGCTTGAACTCACAACCCCAAGATCAAGAGTCACAGGCTCTACAGACGGAGCCAGCCAGGCGCCCTTAGAAGCAGCTATTGATGTCTGTGTTGTGCTGGGTGGTCGTCCAGCGTGCAT
>NW_027827036.1:0-272 GCF_054177405.1 Leptonychotes weddellii | reverse complement strand
TGGGCACTGTTTTAAGTTCTGGGAAATACAGCAGAGAATGAAGAAAAGGTTCAGAAAAGTCCCTGTGTTAAGCCCTTCACATGAATTATTTGATTCTTTCTTTGCAGTGAACTTGTAAATTAGGTCCTATTACTATTCCCATTTTATAGATACAAGAAGTGAGATTGAGAGATATCATATCTTTCCCAGGGTCCCACCAGTGACTAGAGTTGGAGGTAGGATTTGAACAATAAAGTTTTCCTACTATAGATTCCTCAATTTAATATTGCCTT
>NW_027827035.1:0-272 GCF_054177405.1 Leptonychotes weddellii | reverse complement strand
GGAATGTAAAAAGAAACAATTTTTTGCTCACTGCAAAAAAAATTTTAGGACAATATAGAAGCGTATGAGGAAGAAAAGATGACAGTTTTTGCCTTCTTATCCTCAACAAGAGGTCACATTTAATAGTTTGGCGTATATTATTTTATTTTTTTAAAGATTTATTTATTTATTTATTTGCGAGAGCGAGAATGAGAGAGAGAGAGAGAGTACACGAGAGGGGGGAGGGTCAGAGGGAGAAGCAGGCTCCTCGCGGAGCAGGGAGCCCGATGCGG
>NW_027827034.1:0-272 GCF_054177405.1 Leptonychotes weddellii | reverse complement strand
TCTCTGTCTCTCATTCTCTCTCTCTCAAATAAATAAATAAAATCTTTTAAAAATAAATAAATAAATAAAATAAAAAAAGGGGTGCCTGGGTGACTCTTGGTTTCGGCTCAGGTCATGATCTCAGGGTCGTGAGATCGAGCCCCACATCAGTCTCCACATCAGCGTGGAGTCCGCTTCAGATTCTCCCTCACCCTCGAGCTCTATCTCTCTCTAAAATAAATAAGTAAAATCTTAAAAAAAAAAAAATAGGGGCACCTGGCCCTCTCAGTCAG
>NW_027827033.1:0-272 GCF_054177405.1 Leptonychotes weddellii | reverse complement strand
GCCAAGGAGGGGGAGCTGCCCAGGGAGACCCCTTGCTGAGGGACAGCAGGTTTTTGTCTCACTTCCCCACAGTCCGGGAGCACTGTGTGAGCACTGGCACTGCTGTCTGATGCTGAGCAGTAATACTCAGCCTCGTCCTCAGCCTGGAGCCCAGTGATGGTCAGGGTGCCTGAGCTGCCAGACCTGGAGCCAGAGAATCTATTCGGGACCCCTGATGGTCGGTTGCTATTACTGTAGATGATGGTTCTGGGGGCTTTTCCTGGGAGCTGTTG
>NW_027827032.1:0-2464 GCF_054177405.1 Leptonychotes weddellii | reverse complement strand
AGGTTTAGATTGAAAGGATCTGCTGAGTGCTGAACAAAATGACATATTTACTACTGTTCTTCAAGTGCGATGTTTTAATCTTCACAACAATTGTATGATGTATTTAATTGTGTAGTCTTCACTTAACACTAAGGGTTAAACATTCTTATTTTATGATTGAGTAAAGTATGATTCAATCTTTAACTTATACAAGTTCCCACAATTAGTGGCACATCCAACTTTAGAGTATAGTCTTGCCTGAGAGACTTTCCTCTCAATCACAAATTGAATATGTAGACAGAAAAAACACCCACACCTAGACAGAGCATTAAGATGTCACAGAGAAAGAGATAACACTTTAAAAGGCTTGCCATGAGCATGTACGTTGCCAACAAAAGGATAAGAACCTGAGTTAAATCCATTTTCTTATTTACATACTTGATGCTACTAAGAAATTATGAATGAAAGTGATTCTGAACCCAAAAATTACTTTGTACCCAACCCAACTATCAATAAAGTTAAGAAAAAAGGATATTTTCAAATCTCTAAAATCTAGAAACATTGATTTCCTACATACCCATTTCTTAAAAACAACAAGAAAAATAAACTACTGCAGCAAAATGAAATAAAAATTGAGCAAAGGTAGGGGATTTAACAAACAATAGAAGTAACCTAGAATTTCAATGGCCCACAGGATTATATTTGTTCAGAAAAACCAGAAATCCTGATTTATATTAGAATAAGGAGTACCTTCAAGAATAAAATGGATTCTAATTACTGTGAAGTGGAAGATGTTAATATCTCTTCTACCAAAATGGGGAAAATAGGCAATTAAAAACTTGGAAAAAGTGGCAATGTGGTGAAATCAGTGTCTCTGCATGAAGCAACTATAATGCTTAACTCTTCTGAGCAGTTTGGGAAACGGAGTAAGAGAATCCATTGGATCTTGGTGCTCTGAATATTCTTCATGTGGCACAGATTTAGTGACCTAAGATATTTCCTTTCTTACAGACCCAGTCATACCACTTGATTGTACAATTAGTAATCCTTAGTAATTAGTAATCATGTCATATATTCTAATAAGTGGTATTTAAGGTTTAGAATAAAACTAAAACAGAAGACTTTGATATATTTACAGGAGGAAATATAAATGTTATAAAAGTTGGCAATATAAAATAATGACATAGCTAACAGAGTCAGGAGATTAAGAAGGAAAGGTAAAGAAATGTGGATGTGGATTTGGAGCAAGATGGTGGAGGAGTAGGAGACCTAAATTTCGTCTAGTCCCAGGAATTCAGCTAGATAGGGATCAAACCATTCTGAACACCTACGAACTCAACAGGAGATCGAAGAAAAGAATAGCAACAACTCTGAACAGAAAAGCGACCACTTTCTGGAAGTGCGGAGAAGTGAATCCGAGGTGATATTCGGGAAGATAGACGGCAGGAGGAGGGGGCCTCCATCAGCCACTACTGGCAAGTGACAGAGCAGCGGAGCACAAAATTGGAACTTTTAGAAGTCGGCTCCGCTGAGGGACATCGCTCCATTGGCTAAGTGGGGGGTGGAACCCTTGTGGGACAGTGTGGTCTCAGGACCCTCGGGGTCACAGAAAGACTGGGGTGCCTGAGTGTGGGAGAGCTCCCAGGTATCGGAGGGGGGAAGCCGGCTGCAGAGATGGAGTCAAGGAGTGGGCTCTCAGCTCGGGGTTGTCATAAACCATGATCCAGGGCACGGTCAGGCCACTGCTCCTCCAGCAGGGACCAAACAAGCGGCAGATCCGGGGAGACCCCCCCTTCCTCACCTGGGAGGAGCGGCGTGGGAGCGCACCACAGGGATCTGTTGGGATTGGAGACTCCACATGGGGTCGGGTGCCAGAGATAGAAATGCTCGGTCACAGGCCGGTGAGCATGGAGTACGGCCGGAGACCAGGGAGATGGGAGTGATTGACTGCTTTTCTCTGGGGGCTCACTGAGGAGTGGGGCCCTGAGTTCTCAGCTCCTCCTGGGTGAAGATTGGGAGGCCGCCATTTTCACTCTCATCCTCCAAAGCTGTATGGAAAGCTTGCAGGGAGCAAAAGCTCCCGAGAGCAAACCCGAGCAGATTACCTAGCCCAGACCGGGCAAGGGCAGCGCAATTCTGCCTCTGGCAAAGACATTTGGGAACCACAGCAACAGGCCCCTCCCCCAGAAGATCAGCACCAATAGCCAGCCAAGACCAAGTTTACCGATCAATGAGAACAGCAGAACTCCAGCGCCAGGGGAATACCACACATAGAATTCATGGCTTTTTCCCGATTCTTCAGTCTTTCAAAGTTAATTTTTTTTAACTGTTTTTTTTTTAAAAATTTTTCTTTTTTCCTTTTTCAACCAACATTTTATCAATCCCTTTTTTAAAAAGTGTTTTTTATTTTTCATTTTTAGAGTCATATTCTATCTCTTCATAGTAGCTAACCATATATATATATATATATATATATATATATATA
>NW_027827031.1:0-272 GCF_054177405.1 Leptonychotes weddellii | reverse complement strand
CTGGTGTCCCATCCTGGAGACCATAATGCACCTTGGATTGGTTTTCTCCCCTTTCCACTTTCATGCTTCCCAGTCTGAACATCTTGAAAGCAAGACCTTTTCTCAGGCACTGCTTTCAGGAAGAACGCAGACCAGAATAGCTGTCACCAAAAGTGTCCTTAGAAAGCAGACCTTCTAATTATGCTAAGCGAAATAAGTCAATCAGAGAAAACCATGTATCATATGATCTCACTGATATGAGGAATTCTTAATCTCAGGAAACAAACTGAGGG
>NW_027827030.1:0-272 GCF_054177405.1 Leptonychotes weddellii | reverse complement strand
GGCACAAATGAAACCACTGGATGTGTGGTGGCTGAACGTCTGGTGGGAGCTAGGGCATGAGGACCGCACCCCCGGAAACGGTCAACAGTATCCCAGGTACAGAAGATCCATCACATTTCCACCGAAATGTGCTCTCAGGTGAGAGTTCCATGGTTCGTTCTGGCTACCACACCACATCTTAAGAGCTTTCTGGATAAACATGAGAGATTCAGAAAAGGCCAGCTAGGATGGTACAGTTCGGGACATCATGTGTTGTGGGGAACAGAGAACGT
>NW_027827029.1:0-272 GCF_054177405.1 Leptonychotes weddellii | reverse complement strand
TTGATCCCTATCCAGCTGAATTCCTGAGAGGAGACGAAATCCAGGTCTCCTACTCCTCCGCCATCTTGCTCCGCCCCCCCCCGGTATATGATTTTTTAATGTATTGTTGAATTTGGTTTGCTACTATTTTGTTGAGGGTTTTTGCATCTATGTTCACCAGAGATATAAGCCTGTAGTTCTCTTTTGTGGTGTCTTTGTCTCCTCCTGATATCAGGGTAATGCTGGCCTCATAGAATGAGTTTGGAAATTTTCCTTCCTTTTCTTTCCTTTTC
>NW_027827028.1:0-272 GCF_054177405.1 Leptonychotes weddellii | reverse complement strand
GTCAAATAAATAAATAAAATCTTTAAAAAAAAAAAAAAGACAGAGTTGTGTCTATTTCCTTTCAGTCCTATTATTTTTTTTTTAAGATTTTTTATTTATTTATTTGACAGATTGAGAGAGAGCACAAGTAGGCAGAGCAGCAGGCAGAGGGAGAGGGAGAAGCAGGCTGCCCGCTGAGCAGGGAGCCTGACTCAGGGCTTGATTCCAGGACCCTGGGATCATGACCAGAGCCGAAGGCAGTTGCTTAACCAATTGAGCCACCCAGGTGCCCC
>NW_027827027.1:0-272 GCF_054177405.1 Leptonychotes weddellii | reverse complement strand
GGCAGGTCATACAAATTAAAGAAACATCCAAAGAAGTTAAATGTTAGGTTGGTGGTTGGTGACATGAATTCTTTTTTTTTTTTTTTTTTTTTTAAAGATTTTATTTATTTATTTGAGAGAGAGAATGAGATAGAGAGAGCATGAGAGGGGGTAGGGTCAGAGGGAGAAGCAGACTCCCTGCTGAGCAGGGAGCCCGATGTGGGACTCGATCCTGGGACTCCAGGATCATGACCTGAGCCGAAGGCAGTTGCTTAACCAACTGAGCCACCCAG
>NW_027827026.1:0-272 GCF_054177405.1 Leptonychotes weddellii | reverse complement strand
TTCTGGCTGTTGTATGTGGCTAATGGGGCATCACTGTTGACTTATGGAGGACTTTAAGTTTTGGGAAGGATTGTGAGTTCAATTTTGGTTAAGTTTCTATATAAATGCATGTGAGAAATTCAGATGGAGATGTTTACTAGGCCATTTGATGTGTTACCCTGGAGATCAGAAGAGTAACAGTAGTACGGGCACATATTAAGAAGAGAGACTATTGGGCACCTGGGTGGCTCAGTCAGTTAAGCGGCTGCCTTCGGCTCAGGTCATGATCCTGG
>NW_027827025.1:0-272 GCF_054177405.1 Leptonychotes weddellii | reverse complement strand
GGGTCCTCTGAAGGCACAGATGTATCCATATGGCCCGAAGGAAGCTCACACATGCTGGCCACACCAAATGGCGGGGGAGCAGGCTGCCCACAGCCATCTTGTCTCCTTACTGTGCTTGCTTGCTGTGCTGGGTTATTTCAGCTAGCCTCCTGACTTCAGAGGACCCCAAGCAAGCTCCAGGCTTTCGGTTCACATCTCCCCCCGCCCCAAACTTTCATGGGGAAGGACAAACCTCTCCCAGGGTGTTGGGTGAACCTCTGCTTTTCTGTAGC
>NW_027827024.1:0-272 GCF_054177405.1 Leptonychotes weddellii | reverse complement strand
CATAACACACAGGTATTGGTCAACAGAGTTTAATAGTTGGTACGTAGTTTTTGTATATGGGATTTTAGATATCCTGAAAAGTTCTTTATTCGTTTATCTGCCTATGTGTCTTAACTGTCTGTATGATCAAAGTTAAGCAAACTTGCTATCAATTTTTATATCTGTATGAAGAAGAAAATGTTAGGAATTTTGTTTTCTAAGACACAGCAAGACCACAAGAAGTTTGGATATTTTGGAAAAGTGTACAGTGTAAATGTGCCACCTAAAATCAT
>NW_027827023.1:0-272 GCF_054177405.1 Leptonychotes weddellii | reverse complement strand
TTGATATTATTTTCTGAGACTCATTATTTCTAGCACTCTACCCAGAGTAAACAATGTATATTCCATTATTTTTTAAATTGCCTTTACACTATTTTAGGAAAGTTTGGATAATCAGATAACTATAATGCATGACTCTGAATTTCTTCTTTGATTGACCAGGGCCAATCAGTATAAATACAGAAACTGTACACACATGAGTGGAAAATAAATTATTTCAGATTATATGTTTTTAAATTCTAAGAGAAATGAGTCAAAATATATGTTTAAATATA
>NW_027827022.1:0-272 GCF_054177405.1 Leptonychotes weddellii | reverse complement strand
TCCCCTCCAGCTTTGTTTCCCATATCCCAGAGACTGCTATTGAACTAGTGAGTTCTTTAAAAAAAAAAAAAAACCTTTTTAAAAGTTGTGTTTTTCCGCAGTCTGTTCTTCAATTAATTATTTATTGCTTCACCTCTTTACAAAAACCGAGTGACGTGATCATACTGTAAGGACTTGACTCTAGGAAAGCGAGTAGAACATTCCTCTGAGGCACAGCCTCCGTGGTGTAGGACATTTCTTCCAACATTTCTACCAAATCTGTTCTTGCTGCC
>NW_027827021.1:0-2464 GCF_054177405.1 Leptonychotes weddellii | reverse complement strand
GGATTGCATTCGGGTTTACACAGCCCTTAGAAAAGGTCATTGTTGAGCAGAAATCTCTTGCTCTTTTAGTCAATTAGTATTGCAAATCCTCCATTAGCCTTTCTCCCTGGCACAGAATGCAAAACTTAATTCAAACATGCCAACATGCTTTTGTTTTTTTGCTAATGGCTTTTAACCTTGGGAACAGAAATGGGTCGGTCATGTCCTCTGCTTTGGAAAAGTGGGAAATTGCTTCAATGTGAGAAGGGGGTGATTTGAAAGAGCTGAGATTGGGGGAAGGCAGAGAATAAAGGCCCAGTCCGGAGTCCTGCCTGTGTGACTTGGGCAAGTAACTTAAGATTTCAGAGCCTCGGGGCGCTTGGGTGGCTCAGTCGTTAAGCCTCTGCCTTCGGCTCAGGTCATGGTCCCAGACTCCTGGGATCGAGCCCCGTATCGGGCTCCCTGCTCAGCGGGAAGCCTGCTTCTCCCTCTCCCACTCGCCCCGCTTGTGTTCCTGCTCTCGCTGTGTCTCTCTCTGTCAAATAAATAAATAAAATCTTTAACAAAAAAAAAAGATTTCAGGGCGCCTGGGTGGCTCAGTTGGTTGAGTGACTGCCTTCGGCTCAGGTCATGATCCTGGAGTCCCGGGATCGAGTCCCGCATCGGCCTCCCTGCTCGGCGGGGAGTCTGCTTCTCCCTCTGACCGCCCCCCCCTCTCATGTGCTCTCTCTCTCTCAAATAAATGAATAAATA
The DNA here is from genome assembly GCF_054177405.1 of Leptonychotes weddellii. Classification (NCBI taxonomy): domain Eukaryota; kingdom Metazoa; phylum Chordata; class Mammalia; order Carnivora; family Phocidae; genus Leptonychotes; species Leptonychotes weddellii. The sequence goes on along the minus strand of NW_027827021.1, from coordinate 1,732 downwards.
AAATCTTTAAAAAAAAAAAAAAGATTTCAGAGCCTCACTGAGAAAGGGGCTGGCTGTCATAATGTACTGCCTGTGCAGCTGTGCAGAATCAGTGAGTTAGCAGACATACACAAACAAGAACACCACTTGTTTGTAAGAGCAAAGCAATGGAAGATGCCCCAAATGGCCCCCTCTGCAGAAGAATGGACAGACTCAGTGGGGGAATTTCCCATACGCCGATGTCTGATACAGCAGAGGAGAGGATTAGATCACATCAGGGTGGGCCAACCATACGAACCAAGGGGCAAGCAAGTCATGGAAGAACATGAACAGAATGAGACCATTCATTTTGCATATTTGGCAACATGCGAAAACAATAATGCCATGTGCGGAGAAACTAAAACTAGAGAGGACAGTATGGGAAAGAGAACCCCCACTCTCTGGATAGTTGTTGCTTTGGCCTGAGGAAGGGAGGAGGACAATGGGATCAGAGAGGGGCCAAGTGGGGTGCCAGGGACTTCAAAAATGCCTATTTTCGCTAAATGTTTCCAAGTCATCAATTTTTATAGCCAATTATAGAAGATCATAGGTTTATAAGGTTATATGTTCCGTGTATTCTGTTGAACATTTGAAATACTTCTGCATGAAACATTAAGCAGATTAACCGAGATAATAAATGTGACAATCAGCCTGTCAATAGAAGTTGCATTGCTGCAATCAGCTGCATTAACAGCCAGTCATTACCGTGTATTGAGTGATTACTATACGCAGGTACTGTACCAAGTGTTTGACCTGCATTTTCTTATTACATCCACACAACCACCATACCAGGGAGGTGCTCTTATTGCCTTCATTTTACAGATGAGAGAATTGAGGCAGAAAGCCAACACACTTGGATGGAGCACTTGCTAAGTGCGAGGCACCAGCGGTAGCCTTATCCTTGCATAATCTTATTTCATCTTCCAGCAAGCCCGGGCACTACACCGAAAACACGGCTTTCCACCAGGGGTTGGCAAACTTTTCCGGCAAAGGGCCAGATAGTAAATATCTTACGCTTTGTGGACCATACGATGTCTGTTAATGACCATTCAATTCTGCTGTGGGAGCAAGACAGCAGCCAGAGATCATGCATGAATGAGTAGCGCAGTGTGCCAATAAAACTTTATTGATGGACACTGAAGATTGAATTTCATTTAACGTTCACATGTCCCAGGATTACATTTTCCTTTTGATTTTTTTCCAACCATTTAAAAATTTAACTTTTTTCATTTTTTCTTTCTTTCTTTCCTCCTTCCTTCCTCCCTCCCTCCCTCTCTTTTCTTTCTTTCTTTCTTTCCTTTCTTCCTTTCTTTCTTTCTTTCTTTCTTTCCTTTCTTCCTTTTCTTTCTTTCTTCTTTTAGCTTGCGGGTTATGAGAAAACAGGCTGGACCTGGCCTGTGGGTTATAGTTGGCCAAGCACGACTTTAGATGGTCAGTTCCATGTACTCAGCTGCAGGCACTGCATTAGGGACTCAGTACCTGTTTGAGGAATGAATGAATAGAGGCTGATATAGCAGAAGTCAGACGATGGTGATGGTTTTGGCAACCGCCCTTGACATAAGTAGGGGGAGCACTTTTTTAGGGGGCGCTATTAACAATGTCTGTCTTAGGCCAACCAGGATGCTTGGTTATCCCAATGTTCCCCACTGGGGAGATGGTTCTTCACCATCATGACAGCAGGCCATTGGCCTGTGTGTGTCTACATATGCACACA
>NW_027827020.1:0-272 GCF_054177405.1 Leptonychotes weddellii | reverse complement strand
TCAATGGCAGCCAAATATTTTATGCCCTGATTAAAAGCTGTCAGCACAGTTGTAAAGGGTTTGAGTATTTTATAGAAAAGAAACAAAGTCAATGTTTAACCTTTTTCTTTTCTTTCACGACTGAGGTCCATTTCTTGAACTCCAGTCATTATTCTAAATCCCTCAAGTGCTTCTCTAGTACTGAACACTGTTTCCAACTGCTCTGAGTTCTTACACTTTTTTTTTTAAGATTTTATTTATTTATTTGAGAGAGAGAATGAGATAGAGAGAGC
>NW_027827019.1:0-272 GCF_054177405.1 Leptonychotes weddellii | reverse complement strand
TTATTTCACTTAGCATAATGCCTTTGAGATTCATTCCTGTTGCTGCATGGATTAGCGCTCACTCCTTTTTATCGCTGAGTAGTATTCCACTGTATGGATGTACCAGTGTTTTTTTTAATCCATTTCACCAGTTGAAGGACAAGTGGCTTGTTTCCAGTCTGGGGTGATTATAACTAAGGCAGCTGAATATTCTCATACAAGTTTCTATGCAAGCATGTTTTCATTTTACTTGGATTGATGAGCTGTATGGTAAATATATGTTTAACTTTATA
>NW_027827018.1:0-272 GCF_054177405.1 Leptonychotes weddellii | reverse complement strand
TCCCCTCCAGCTTTGTTTCCCATATCCCAGAGACTGCCATTGAACTAGTGAGTTCTTTAAAAAAAAAAAAAACCCTTTTTAAAAGTTGTGTTTTTCCGCAGTCTGTTCTTCAATTAATTATTTATTGCTTCACCTCTTTACAAAAACCGAGTGACGTGATCATACTGTAAGGACTTGACTCTAGGAAAGCGAGTAGAACATTCCTCTGAGGCACAGCCTCCGTGGTGTAGGACATTTCTTCCAACATTTCTACCAAATCTGTTCTTGCTGCC
>NW_027827017.1:0-272 GCF_054177405.1 Leptonychotes weddellii | reverse complement strand
TGCAATACAACTTCAATGGCAACTTAATGGCAAATAGACCAAGGTGTCAATCTCATCCCTGGGCCTTATAGCTATGTGAACTTGGACAAGCTCCTTGATCTCAGAAAGCCTGTTCCACCCTTGTTTACCAGATGGGGATTGAAAGTGTTTACAGGATTGTCTTATGATTGAATAAAATAAAACATGTAAAGAGCCTCGCATGGATAAGGCAAATACAGTTTTTATTGCAGCAGCCAAGTCCAGACACTTGCCTGGAGGGCTGGGTGGGGAAT
>NW_027827016.1:0-272 GCF_054177405.1 Leptonychotes weddellii | reverse complement strand
GTCCCCAAGAGTTGAACCACAGAGTGTTTTACTCTGCACCAGGTCGAGAACGTGATCAGCCGGTCAGAGCAGGGACCTCCTTCTGATGGGAATCCGTTTGGGAAACGCTGGGGAGGCTCTACCTCCGAAGATAAGATGCCTGTTTCGAGCTGTGTGAGATGCCAACCAGAGGCTTGAAAAGAGGAAGAGGTGACAGGGGGTTGCAAAATAACCCTAGTATTGCTTACAAATATTCTAGCCAGTCAAATGTATGTAAGCAAAGAAGAAAGCAG
>NW_027827015.1:0-272 GCF_054177405.1 Leptonychotes weddellii | reverse complement strand
TACCTAGACATTCTGGTAAAACTTCAAAATTCCAAGGAGAAATGGAAAAAAAAAATTCTAAATGTTTTCGGTGGGGGGGTGCAGAGAAAAAGGTTAAATAAGAATAAGAGAAAATTGGGTGCCTGGGTGGCTCAGTTGGTTAAGCGACTGCCTTCGGCTCAGGTCATGATCCTGGAGTCCTGGGATCGAGTCCCACATCAGGCTCCCTGCTCAGCGGGGAGTCTGCTTCTCCCTCTGACCCTCCCCACTCTCATGCTCTCTCTATCTCATTC
>NW_027827014.1:0-272 GCF_054177405.1 Leptonychotes weddellii | reverse complement strand
TCTACTATGGCACTGGCATCTTGGCGGCAAGTCTCTAAAGAGGTGAAGGTACGTGCATTCTTTTTTTTTTTTTTTTTTTTTTTTTTAAGATTTTATTTATTTGACAGAGAGAGAGACAGCGAGAGAGGGAACACAAGCAGGGGGAGTGGGAGAGGGAGAAGCAGGCTTCCAGCAGAGCAGGGAGCCCGAGGCGGGGCTCAATCCCAGGAGCCTGGGATCATGACCTGAGCCAAAGGCAGGCGCTTAACGACTGAGCCACGCAGGCGCCCCTA
>NW_027827013.1:0-272 GCF_054177405.1 Leptonychotes weddellii | reverse complement strand
CCCTGCCGAGCAGGGAGCCCGATGCGGGACTCGATCCAGGGACTCCGGGATCATGACCTGAGCCGAAGGCAGACGCTTAACCATCTGAGCCACCCAGGCGCCCTGAAGGCAGACTCTTAACGACTGAGCCACCCAGGCTCCCCCCTCCTACCCTCTCCTTATTAAAATGTGAGATTCACAAAGTGTAGCAAGGTATCAAAGCACCTAGAATAGATTCGCCCCTGGACCTAAGCAGAAGAATTGAAAGAGAATTGAGAGGAGATGACCTTCTT
>NW_027827012.1:0-272 GCF_054177405.1 Leptonychotes weddellii | reverse complement strand
TTCATTCTATGCCTCTCCTGACATTTTTCTCCCTCCTAGTAACTTTTCCAGAAAACAAAACAAACAACACTAAAAAACATCAATTTGATGCCCTCTATAACATGTTTTAAAAGAGTCACAGAACAAGTTTTTGATACAAAGTACAAAACAAAAAGAAAACTTATTCTTTAAAAATCAGCGTGTCTCCTTTTTTTTTTTTTGTATTTTTTTTATTCTTATGTTAATCCCCATACATTACATCATTAGTTTTAGATGTAGTGTTCCATGATTCA
>NW_027827011.1:0-272 GCF_054177405.1 Leptonychotes weddellii | reverse complement strand
TAGGCAGTTTTTTTTTTTTTTTAAGTTACCATTTCTCTAGGTAGTGTTTATTTCAAATTTGAATTTTTCAAAATGCAGTTTGTGTGTAATGGTTTTGTTCTTTGTAGAGATGAGAAATCATCTAATTTTTTAGTATCTGAGGAAAAATTCCAAGGCATTTACTATTTTTTGACAAGAACTTCCATTTACTTGGTTTCTTCAGTTCTTGAGAGCTAATTATTTACTTGGATATTTTTCTGTTATTGCCATTTTTATGTAACACATTTGTATAT
>NW_027827010.1:0-2465 GCF_054177405.1 Leptonychotes weddellii | reverse complement strand
ACTTGTGATCTCTCTCTCTCTGTCAAATAAATAAATAAAATCTTTATAAATATAAATAAATATAAATATAAATAAAATAAAATTTAAAAAAAAAAAAAAAGTTGAATTATAAAACCACCTAGTTTCCAATTTTATGAAATGTTCTGGCTGGAAGTGAAATGGAATCATTAAGGATGTTCTCAGTTACATAGACAGATCAATCCATTTGCCTAGGCCAGGACTCTCAGGCTAATTAGAAGATTCTAGAAGTGTCATGGACTAGGGAGGAGGTCACATCCCAGATGGGTAAATATTTTTTCCACATAAAGGCTTGAGAAATTTTCCAGTCTTTGAGGGGGGCAAATGTGACGCCACTTATGTAAGAAATAATCCCTTTCTGTTTGGGCCTGACCATAGGCTACTCTGAGTGCTTACTGCCACCTGGTGGTGTTTAAATGAATAACCATTTCTAGGAAGGGTGGGCACTCCAATTATTCACTCCCTAGTGACTTATTTCACTGGTTGGCATGCCAGGTCATTTGTTATTTGCTTGTGCATGTATATATATATATGTGTATGTAAGTATCTGTGTATGTATTTAAATCAACATTTTATTTATTTTTTAAGATTATTTAAGTAATCGCTGTATCAAGCGTCACATACTCTTCCAACTGAGCCAGCCAGGCGCCTCTTGATGAACACTTTATTTTAGAATAGTTGAGACTTACAGAAAAGTTACAAAGATAGTACAGAGAGCTCCTACAGAGTCACCTAGTTTCCCCTTATCGTTAACATCTTCCATTACCATGGTACATTTGTCACCTCCAAGAAACCAACATTGATAGATTACTATTAACTAAACTCCAGACTATTTTTGGATTTTACTTTTCCACTAAAGTCCTTTATCTGTTCCAAAAGCCCCTCCTGGATACCACATTCCATTTTGCTACCATGATTCCTTAGTCTCCTCTGGTCTGTGACAGTTTGTCTTTCCTTATCCTTCATGATCTTGACAGCTTTGAGGAGTGTTGGTCAGGTATTTTGTAGAATGTCCTTCAATTTGGGTTTATCTGGTATTTTTTTTTAAGATTATTTATTTGACAGAGAGAGTGAGAGAGCTCAAGCAGGGGGAGTGGCAGAGGGAGGGAGGAAACAGACTCCTCACCAAGCAGAGAGCCCGATGCGGGACCCAAACCCAGGACCCTGAGGTCATGACCTGAGCTGAAGGCAGATGCTTAACCGACTGAGCCACCCAGGCGCCCCTATCTGGTATTTTTCTCATTAGACAGGGCTATGCATTCTCTGACATTAACCTTGATGTTAACTAGCCAAGCTAGTACTTGCCAGGTTTCTCTGTGGAAAAGTTATTATTTCTCCCTTTTGTTACTCTGTTCCTAAATTCAGCCCACACTTGAGGGGGAGGAAGGAATAAACTCCACCTCCAGAGAGCGAAGCACACACATGAATGATTTGAAATTCTTGCATAAGGAAAACCTGACTCTCCTCCCACATTTATTTATTCACTCATGTGTTTATATCAGCATGAACTTGTGGGTATTTATTTGATACTTTGGGTTACAAACCAATGCTATGCTATTTGTTTTGTTCAAATTGCAGCTTTCACCAGTGGGAGCTCTTTCAGGCTGGATCCTGTTTTCCCTTTGACATTTCACCTCCTTTTGTTTTTTTGAGCACTTCCTTCGTATATTTTTCATTTATTTTTTTAAAAAGATTTTATATATTTTGACAGAGACACAGTGAGAGAGGGAACACAAGCCGGGGGAGTGGAAGAGGGAGAAGCAAGCTTCCTGCAGAGCGGGGAGCCAGATGCGGGGCTTGATCCCAGGACCCTGGGATCATGACCTGAGCCAAAGGCAGACACTTAACGGCTGAGCCACCCAGGCACCCTATTTTTCATTTAAAGAACACTTTTAGGGGCATCTGGCGGGCTCAGTCAGCAGATCATGCGACTCTTGATCTCAGGGTCGTGAGTTCAAGCCTCACATTGGGCGTAGGGCTTACTTAAAAAAAAAGAAAAAGAAAGAAAATACTTGTAGGAAGCAAAAGAAAACGAAAATATCTTTTTTTTTTAAGATTTTTATTTATTTGACAGAGAGAGAGTGAGTGAGAGAGAGAGAGCACAAGCAGGGGGAGAGGGAGAAGCAGGCTTCCTGCCAAGCAGGGAGCCCACATGGGGCTCGATCCCAGGACCCCTGGATCAGAACCTGAGCCGAAGGCAGACGATTAACCGACTGAGCCACCCAGGCACCCTCAAAATGAAAATATCTTTACAATCCCATTATCCTGACACAACTAGTGAGCATTTTCATGTTTTGTTGTTCACATTTTTGAAACACAGCTTTTAAAGGACATGTTTTTACTACTTCCCATGGTTTCATAAACATAACTGCCATTTTTGACAATTATGTAGTGTTTACCGGATGTGTAAGTCAGAGCACCTTAAGAAAAGCTCTCTGAAGTCAGAC